>NC_043706.1:46110388-46117465 GCF_006229205.1 Suricata suricatta
TACATAAAAGGTAGCTACTTTTTTGCATGGACCTCAAGTATATTGTAGTATAGAGGTGGAATTTAAGGAAAGGTATTAAGCAGGCTGTGTTGTAGCTTATGGGCAAGTAATAAATTGTATCATGTATTTTGAATGTATCATAGATAAGCTGCTATATAACGATTGCCACTTCAGATAGCTGTGAAATTAGGTGATTAACTAGTTGTTACTTAACCTTCTAATTTCTATATAAGTCTAATTATGAAACAGAAGTTGGTGTTTTGATTTTTTACTTTGCCTTTCTGTTTGGAGTGTCATTGTAACTACTGTATTGTAAATGATGGAAAATAATTGCATATGTTAAAAAAATAAATTGTGTTATATTCAAAAAAATAAATTAAAAACATTAAAAAACTGATAAAAATAAATAAATAATACTGCAAACTCAAAAAAAAAAAAAGAAATACTAGGCCACGAAGAAAGTAATAGAGGTAAAGAAGTAATGAGAAGTAATGGTCTTTTTTTTAAATTTTTATTCATTTTTTGAGATACAGAGGGAGACAGGGTGTGAGTGAGGAAGGGGCAGAGAGAGAGAAAGACACAGAATCCAAAGCAGGCTCCAGGCTCTGAGATATCAGCAAAGGACCCGACTAACTGTGTAATCAGGACCTGAGCTGAAGTTGGATGCTCAACTGATAGAGCCACGCAGGTGCCTCTTGTTGGTCTTTTTTGTGAATGGATCTCTTCAGTTACTCGATGGGGTCACATTCTTTCAAGCAGCAAGGAGTGTGCGGTACTGCACAGTGTGACAGCTGAATTTCCTTTTCACCACATTCATTTTTACATTGACCCCTAAGACTCATACAGGCTTCCCGTCGCTTAGCAGGAGTAAAGGGGTCTTCACTTCTAGCTGGAAGAAGGCAAGAATGAAGTTAAAAATTCAGGTAGAAAATGCCAACATTTAAAAGAAGATACACAAAGAAGCACAGAGAAAAAAAAGGAGAGAGATTCACCTGTTTTTCCATTGGAATCTTTCTGTCCTTATGTATAACAGAGAAAACCAAGGACATTAGCAAGTATTCAATTTCTAATCTAGATGTCCCACCCCTACACATTTCAGTCAGTCAAGTAGTGACTCAATAGGGGATATCTGGAGAGCTTGGAATGTACTAATAATACCTACTATCTCTCTTGCTTATCCTCATTGGATATGAGTGGGCCAATTTTCATCTTCTCTCTCATTTATTACTCATGCTTAATGCTGTACTACTGTGAATTTTCCTCCTCAAGACTTCATTGTTCATTGAAACTTGACTTCAACAGTTCTAAAGTATTAAAATATACTGTTTTTTAATTTTATTAAATATATCAACTCCTCTTTGATCTACACCCCACCTTTACGTCCAGGAAATGTTCACCTAAAAACAGATGCTTTGGAAGATTAACATAATGAACAGAAAATAAACAAAAGAGATGAGCATAGTAAAGATTTCAGCAAGACTCTTAACTTTTCAGTACTGCTTTTCCTTTTCTCTTCTATTATAGTTTCTGAAGCTATAGAAAGTTTAAAATTTTTCACTCTTTCACTTTGCACTCTATTTCCTTGATTTTGTAACTTCAACAATCATGAGGAGTGAGGTAAGGATCTAATATCTCTGTTATTTATAGGAGGTCTGGAATGTAGGTGAAGATTTATATTTATTCCCCATATTCCCCCACAAAACTATAAGTAAATGGTGAAGATTAACAGAGCGTCAGGTTTTAGCTCAATATAAGAAATTCCTTTTTAACACTTACAGCTTTTATAATGATCATGAAATATCTTACCTAAGGAAATATTTATCTATTATCCTGGATAAATACAATTAGGCCCTACTGGATATATTTTAGAAGATTAGCCAAAATCGGTGAGTCATTGTCACTGATGTTTATAAACATACTTTCACCCCAGAAACCTTTTAATTAAATAATTAACTAAAGCCTTGTCCATTGTTTTCCAGTAAAATAATTTTTAGAGGTTTTACATATATTATATATTTCAAATAAAGTAGAAACACTACTCATATGGTCTTTTTACATCTTTTGTAATTTTGATGGCCATATAGGTTATTTGCTATTAATTATTAATTATTAGCTATTAATATTCCTGTATTCATTCTTGAAGCATATGTAACAGTCTTCTGTTAAATATATATATTCACACAATGGAAATCCTAGATCATAGGATACACATGTCTTCATCTATAATAGTTTATTAAATATCATTTTTCAAACTAGTCCTATCAGTTTCACTCTGCTCAGTAGTGTATGAAAATTCTTGCTCTTCCATTTTCATTACCATACTTTGCATTATCTATCAAAATTTTAAACATTCTTTTTAATGTGTGGTGATATCTTATCATGGCTTAAATTTGCATTTTCCTGATTGCTAATGAGGATGAGCACTTTAAATAGGTTTGTATATCTACTTTTAAAGTTATCTGTTTTCCCCCATATTTCTAATGGATTTTTTTCTTTTGATTTATTAGAATTCTTTATAAATTTTAGATATAAGCACTTTGCCAGTTATATATGTTGTAATTTTAATATTCCATTTAGTGGCTTGGCCCCGCTGATATATATAAGAACTGAGGGAATTTTTTATGTGACTTGTTGATCAAGTGGTACTACTGTTAAGACAGAGGAACTTTAGGGGTGCCTGGGTGGCTCAGTCAGTTAAGTGGCTGACTTTGACTCAGGTTACATTCTCACAGTCTGTGGGTTCAAGCCCTGTGTCAGGCTGGAGCCTGGAGCCTGTACCAGATTCTAGGTCTCCCTCTCTTTCTGCCCCTCCCCTGCTCTCTCTCTCTCTCTCTCTCTCTCTCTCTCTCTCTCAAATAAAATAAAGGCATTAAAAGTTTTTTAATACAAAGAAAGAGAGAGAGAGAGGGATCTGACCTTAGAAGGCGTGAGTCCTAAAGTCTAAGTTTGAGATGAAGATGATCAGAGATAATGTAAATTAAATGATTTTCAAATTTAAAAATATGTAATTGTCTAAGTTCATACAAATACAGGTATAGGTAGAGAAATATTGAGAGATATATGGAGAAGTAAAAATAGACACTTAGAGATATAAATATATAGATAAATCAATGTATCTTACAACCAAGGTAATTATGACTTTGAGGAGTAAGAACTCCAGAACTACAGATTACAAACGAATATTCACATAGTGAATAAATGTGTTTTTTATTGCTTTACATAATAAACATAGATTTTTTTCCAATGATGCACATTGTCAACAATATCTGATAGCCAAAGATGTGTTATTTATTTTTTTAGTGTCTCAAAACAGCAGCTGATGTTGAATACACATAACTGCAATGAAGGATACTGCGTCTTTAAACCTTTCTTCATGCCATGAGTGAAGTGAAGTGGTATACAACAAATAGAGTAACCAAACAGAATAGAATAAAAACAAATAGAATAACCAAAGAACAAGTTATTTTTCTATAGAGTTTAAACATTAGATCATAAATCTGAGTACAGTCTGACTTTGCTAATGTTACCTCATCTTCAGAGAGTCATACAAATACATAAGTAAAGAAGCCTGCAGCAGGCTTCAGCAATGACACAGTGGTCACAAACAAAATGAAACATAGCAAAAAGACAAAAACCCTTAGCCCCTGAACAAAATAATTTGACCAACGACCGTGTCTCTAGGTCTTTTTCTGAATACAGGTACAAAGATAACTTTCCTTACCTTCCCATAAAAATTTATTTATATCACTCTCATGGTGGTTATAACATTCTAACTTGAGAAGACACTTTGCCAAATGATATTTGGAATCATAAGTGAGATAAAGACTAAACAGAGAAGATCTCCTTTTTAAATAAATCCCTAACACTTAGTCTGGACTCTTCTTGCTCAGTTGCCTTTTCAAGTTATCTTAATTATACCATCCTTGAAATTAATAAGAATATCCCAATTACTTTTTCTATGTAACAATATATTTTGTGTACCCAGATACCAGGTTTATGGACAATGATCAGTGCTGAATGACTAAAATAAATTTAGCAGCTGTCACATTAGAGGGAAATTAAGACTATAATCTGACTCTTAAGTATAGTGGCACTAACATAAAATCCTTAAATATTATCCTTCAAATATTAAGGATGCTGGAAGCAATGATTGGAAACTGTTTCCTCTTAGAAATACTAAGAACATCTGTCTAGATAGAGTTTCATAAAAAATAAGACCCTATCACTTTAAAATGAGACTTCTTTCTCATTCTTACCATGAAATTCAACCTTCATAAAACTAGAAGTTTAAAGACAAGAAGAGCTAGGAAAATGGAGAGGAGGACAGAGAACATACCTAGGTTATTTCATCCATTTCTTTTGATAGATAGTGATTAAAATGCACAAGATATAATTCTGCTTGTTTTATTTTACCTGTTTCGTTTTCCTTTGTACTGTATTTTGCATTTTCATTTATTTCGGAAGAATTATGTATCTCTAGTAATTCAAACCTATAAGTACATCCAGTCACCGTTATTGGCAAAAAAATGGGGTCAACAGGTTGGTCAGAGCCCACTGCGAAAGAAAAATAATTACATCATAAGCATAAGAAAAGAGTATTTTCCAGAATAAGAACAGCAATGTATTTCTCTTTATTTCATGGGTTCTGCATAACTATAAGAGGTTTTAAAAAGTGATAAGCTTGTAGCATATGCTTTTTTAAAATTTGAATAAGTAAATGAATGACTTTATTCATTACCTTATGTGACTATTGTAAGGAGCAATAAATTAATAAGGGCAAAAGGCAGAACAGATGCTAGTTATTAAAATCATTACTATTAAGAAAAAAGCATCAGTGCATATTTAAATTGATATAATTCTACAGAATATCTCAGAAAATCTCTAGAAGTAGAGAGAATTTTAATGACTATGTTCTAATAAATTTTTATAAAGATGATGAAGAAAAACTTTATTATTTAAATTAACTCCAAGTTACGTTAAGTTACATTATTAATTGAAGTTCAGTTCTCTTTTGGTGAGAAATTGTCAGTTAAAAAATCATTTATGTTTGAGTGTCTGAGCAGAGTAGCAGTAAAAGAAGGGGATGTTATAGGTTTACTTTATGATGATCTCTATGTATCTCAGTAATGACAGATAACCTGGTGACCCAGAGAAAGTAGCAAAATAAAGAAGAATTTAAATGGAAGAGAGTAGATGCACAGCTAGTCTTTGGACTTTCATCAAGTTATGTAATCTCACTTACCTTCTACTATCAACACTATAAATGAGAGATGAATAATTTCCAAGCATAAATTCATTTTATTCTCAGATGTTTTCAAATCTACTAATATATTAAAATTAGTAGAATTTGATTATTGAGTAAGGACACATTTCAAGGATTGATTAAATCATGGCAGTGCTATTTTTTAATGACTTATATAGACATATGGTACACATATGTATAAATTTACATTATATATATACACATAATTTCATATAATCAGAGTGAATCATAACTTTTGCTAGGGAATTGTTTTTCAAAAATTATTCAAATATTTTCTATATCTGGGGCTGTAAATAAATACAACATGATTTACTTAAAAAATCCTAACATCAAGCCCCCCACCTGACTACACTTTGTGCTGATCCCTGAGGCAATAACATTCATGTTACCTGGTAGAATGAAGACACCAAAGGACAAAACAGAGAAAGAAAGAAGGATCTCCATTGTAAATGATTTCTTAGGAGAACACAGTTCACAGATCTTCTGTCTTAACTCAGGTATTTTTGAAACAAGGAAGGAAAGAATCCCTTCATTTATAGAGCACTTCTGCACAATCTTGATTACTGAGGCTTATTAAGAGTAAGAACATTTCTATGCTTGGTTGAATGTTTAAAGAGATAACAGCTAGAAAAAGCTGGTGCATTACCACACACACAAAATGCCATCTACTGCTTTCTCTTGAGCGCAGTTTCTCTAAGAAACGTGAACAGTTATGAGATCATAGGTGTAAATTGCTAAGTGACCAAGGTTGAAAATAACCTTGGTGTTATTCATGTGATATTGCAACAGTATATCTTTTACATAACCACATTTATCATTTTAATGTCCCCAATACAAGAATCTCAATGCAAAGAAACATCGAAAACAGAATTTTAGACAGATATTACCATTGAGAATATTTAATTTTACACATAAAAATACTAAGGTCGAGTTGTCAGTGATTTCTTATCCATTACATTTTTATTTAAAATACATTTTAACATCAATAATGATAGTATACTGAGTTGTTTGAAAATTACCTTATCTAACTTAGTTGTACTTTTAAGAAAAAATGTGTCCTTTTAAGTAAGTTTTGAATTTAAAAAATGCATACATATCCTATGTTAAAAAGTCAAAGTGCATTTCTATTTTTTTCTTTATAGCTTGGAGTTATTTCTGAGGTCATCCATAAGTTTTCCATGGTTTATTTATTTTTTTATTTTTTAAATGTTTTTTATTTATTTTTGAGAGACAGAGAGAGACAGTGTGAGCAGGCAGGGTCAGAGAGAGAGGGAGACACAGAATCTGAAACAGGCTCCAGGCTCTGAGCTAGCTTGCAGCACAGCCCGACACGGGGCTCGAACCCACGAACTGTGAGGTCATGACCAGAGCCGAAGCCGGACGCTTAACCGACTGAGCCACCCAGCTGCCCCTCCATGGTTTATTATAGCAGATATTGGAGAAGAGCGGTTTCCCTCAGATCCCATTAGCAAATATTAGGAGCAACAGTTTATTGATTCTCTCTTATTACATCCAAAGACGGCACTAAGAATCTGGGTTGTTTTTTTTTTTTAATATAACACAATTTATTTTTTTTAACATGTGCAATTATTTTCCATCATTTACAATACAGTAGTTACAATGACACTCCAAACAGAAAAACAAAGTAAAAAAATCAAAACACCAACTTCTATTTCATGTAATTAGACTTATACAGAAATTAGAAGGTTAAGTAACAACTAGTTAATCACCTAATTTCACAGCTTTCTGAAGTGGCAATCGTTATATAGCAGCTTATCTATGATACATTCAAGATACATGATACAAATTTATTA
>NC_043706.1:46117565-46123237 GCF_006229205.1 Suricata suricatta
TTCAATAGTAAATATTCTTCTACTATGTATTAAATACTGCATGGTTTGCCCAAGCTAAGATGAAACCACATCATGAATCAATAAGCATTTTGCATTTTCTTTCATTATCTACTCAAAGTCATGTCTACTGCACCTCTAAACATTTCATTAAATCCAATTATACAGCAAACACTCCCAAAATAAACTTAGATTGTATTGCAGTTTCACTTAACAGTATATAAAATGCTGTGTTCTGACAGGTATCAACTATCCATTAGATACTGAATCAATTATGTCCATCACCTGATAAGTGGATCAAGAAGATGTGGTATATATACACAATGGAGTATTACATGGCAATGAGAAAGAATGAAATCTGGCCATTTGTAGGAAAGTGGATGGACCTTGAGGGTATCATGCTAAGCGAAATAAGTCAGGCAGAGAAGGACAGATACCATATGTTTGCACTCCTAGGTCTAACAGGAAATTTTCAGAATGACCTAGCTTCAAGAAAAGAATCTGGGTTGAAAAGAGTCCCAGTGAACATTAGCCAGAGTTATTCTACATCAATAGAGGTGTTTACTATAAAAAATGCATAGATATTTAGAATCTTAGCAAAGCTTCCTGAACAAAGTAATAGAGATAATCCAAGAATTGTTTCCTTTCATAACCAGTTTCTTCACTCTGTAAAATATATAAAGTAAAAGATTCCAAAAATTAAATACTTGCTGGGAAGCACATAATTGAGAATTCTGCTATCATCTGACAAAGAGGAAGACCATTGAAGACCATGGCAACACAAGATGAATTTCAACAGAAATTATTCAAATACTTATTAATGTGCCTATTAATGTTCTAGTTAGTATAATATAACTGTGAAAAAGATAGGGTATTTGGTTGTTGTGGATGAGAATAGGAATTAGTTGAGTCAGCACAACTAAATTTCAAATTCTATTAAAAATAAATTATTGGGTACCTGCTCTGTTATCAAAACTCCTGTGAATAAACCCTAAGAAAAGACCAGAGAAGGAAGTTCTCTCATTGATTTTCTATTCTATTCCTTTCCAAAGTTAGGATGAAGGTGGAATAATGTTTTCTCCGAAGACTGAAGCCAATTAGAAATTTATTTTGGATAGTTCATTTGTTAAACATGAAGAAGAAAGCAGTTTTATTTTGAAAAATATGAAAATGTTATTGCTGACTCACTCAGCAATACTTTGTGACTCCCTTTAAACCCCATGGGGAATATGGAAACTACTCTCTTTTTCGAGCAGGTATGCACATCTTTGTCTTTCATTCCGGATGCCCAACACATTAGACACATTGTACAGAATCTACCTCATGAAGTAGAATTAAACTATTCAACACTTATTATTTGAATATAATAGTACATATCATTTAAATTGTTTTTGTTTTATAGATATAAAGAATATTAAATCATAGACAACTGTATAACTTAGGGATGCTCAGATTCATTGATCACCATTCTTATAGTCATTCCAGATATTTAGGAAACAGATAAGAAGACCTGGTCACTGTCTTGAGAAACTCAAATTATTTTTGAAAAGACATTCACAGAAATATAGGACAGAACAATAGGGAAAATGTCATAAAAGTTGTAAGGAAACAATTTTTATGTGTGTTCTAAGTGTAGTTTTTCCTTCCAATACCACAATGTTCAACACTGAAGATTGCATACTAGAATGTTTCTGGACCAGGGGTTTTGTGGATCTAATAAGAAAAACCTAAATTGTGAAAATTAAAGCAAACACTAGTGCTTTGAGTCACCTGAAGAAATGTTTCCTTTTCTCTTCATTTCCAAATTTTCCTCTTTAAATTTTGGAGAAGCAAATTATTGTTACAATTAGTGTCCCAGGGTCTACAACATTTATATTTATCAAAATCCACAGGGGGGTACCTGGGTGGTTCAGTCTGTTAAGTGACCAACTCTTGACTTCAGCTCAGGTCATGATATCACAATTTGTGAGTTCAAGCCCTGCCTCAGGCTCTGCACTGACATTGCAGAGCCTGCTTAGGATTTTCCCTTTATCCCTCTCTCTTCCCTTCACCACCCCCCCCGTTTCCTCTCTCCCTCCCCCCCCTCAATAAACAAACTTTAAAAAAACACCATCTTGGGTAGTGAAAGTGTACAAAAAGTGTGTATTGTTTCAATTCAATCAACTGGCTGGGGCTATCTAGACTGCTGAGCAAAAAAGATTTCCAAGGCCAAGTCTACGTTCAGTGGGAAAAGATGTTATAACTAAATGGTGATGTGTATCAAACATTCTAGGCAGGGAGAGTTGTTAAAGATATGTCAGATATTTACTACGTCTATGTATAGTATCATAAAATCTTTGTCATTTTCACATATGCTGTTATTTTCTCTGATTGTCTACTGTGATTACTGGTTAAGTTTCTAAAGGGAAAGCAATATAAGTTTTTGTATTTAAAGCAAGCTGCTTTACTAGTCTTCTGGGAGTGTAATCCTAAGGGGAAAATATTGAGAGACTCCTTTTTTGGAGAAAATGAGTAGAGTAGAAGGAAAGAAAAGAAAGAATGGAAAGCTTACCCATACAGGAGAAGTGACCTTATAACTTAGTCTATTAAAATATCCCAACAATCCCAAACATTTAATTACTTTGATTGATTGTTAGAAATGTACTCTTTTTCTTATACTAACAATCTTGTTGCACTCCCATTGGGTATCTCTTAAATTGAAATATATTTTACTCATGTAGGCATATACAAGCAAATATACACTGTATATGCAATCTATTTGCCAGACCTACACTACTCTTTTCTCTCTCAATTCTCTCTCAAATGGGAATCAAGTCTTTTCTCCACTGCTTTTCTGTTTGAATTAGGATCCACTCCCTTTCTTCTGATCCCTTTCTTCTGAGATCTCTTTTTCTAGTTCTTAGCCTTGACGAGGTAACTCCTTAAGCTTAATAGTTACTTGAAACTATAAAGTGCTTAATTTTTCAGTCAGCTGTAATTGGATTATTCTCCCATCTCTATTAATCTAAGTGCAAATGTCCTATTGGGGAGCTCACCCACAAAATTGGTCACTGCAATGAAAATATCTCATCTGAAGGTTTACTTACGTTTCAGATTTCTATTCATGGGTTAAGTTTTCCATATAGTTTCCTTAGCATGCGTGCCCTTCCAACCCTTATTCCATTGGCTAATTCCAATGATTTCCTTCTTCTCAACACAGGTATCATGTTTTTATCAGTGATCACTATTTCTTCTAGAAATTACGTTCATCTTCATATCTAAGTGGGGCCAGTTCAATCCTACTACTTTATAGATGTTCAGCTAATGTATTCCAATTTACTTCTAAGAGTTGCACTTTCTGGGACACCTGGATGGCTCAGTCAATACAACATGAGACTCTGAATCTCTGGGTTTTAGGTTTGAATCCTACCGTGGTTGAAGAGACCATTTTAAACTCCAAAAAATTTTTTAATTAAAAATAATAAAATAATAGTTTCACTTTTGCTCTTTATTTTCAAGACTTGAATTTTGAAAAATACATTATAAGTTGTCTAAAATAAGTACTGTTCAACTCAGCATCATCTACTACATAAATATTTCTAGGTGTCACTTGAAAAAATAGCTAGGAGCTTCTGATGACAAATTTTCCTGTGGGAATTGTATATTCTGTTAATATGGCAAATCAGGGAATATTTCAACTCTATTTTGGTGTTTAACAAATATGTGCGTTCTCCTACCCCTCATCCCTTACTCAAGAATACTGAGGAATTCGCATGCTTTGCCTTAATTTTATTATGTTGCTGTTATTTCTAAGCATTTTGAATAAAACAAGACTCAAATTAATTTCTAAACAGTATCAGATTGGAGTTTTTGGTTGGGAACTGTAAGGAACAGATACTTTAGGGTAAGAGTTTGGGGAAGAAAACAATGGATGCTCAGAGTGGTGGCGAGGGCCACTGGGGAAAAGTGAGCTGCAGGGCAAAGGTCACTCCTCCCTTTTTTAAACTCATCTCCACAAGCAGAAATATCCTAAGAATTAAAGTACTATGAGGAAGTTGCTCAAAGTTCCTGACTCTTTGGGAAAAAGTTATTATATCAAGTGTTCTTCTTTCCCACTTTGTTTCTTCACTTCTTACTCCCTTATTATGCTCCCTGTCTCATATTTATGTTTAACAATTTGTAGATAAAATAAAACCTCAAACAAGTAGAGTTTTTCTTTTCTCTTCAGTCTCCATATACTAGTCATCTTCCCACTTCAGCACTGTCACATTCATAAGAATATATGAACATCTATGTCTAAAGACCTAAGTTGGGTGGATCTAAACTGTTTTATGAATTAACAGAGAGATTCTAATGAGACTTGCTTTTCAGAATTAGACTTTTTTCCATACTTTGGTCCACCTATGGGGCAATATGACTTCATATAGCTAATTCCATATCAAATAGAACGTTGTTTATGCAATATCTTCTGTGTAAATAATTCTGTCTTTCTTACTTATTATGCCTTGAAAGGAGAACGGAACTGCAGAGGTTTCATGTTTATGTATGAATGACTGCCATTCCTGAATGGTTCAAGCATATATATTCCATTTTGGCTTCCTTTGTTCATTATAGAAATTCATAAACTAAGTAGTAGTCTTTAATGGAAGTCTTGAGAAAACTTTAAGATAGATACTGAATTCTAGGTACATAAGTATATACATATATTTTAAATCATTTTTAGTTCTGCATCATCTGAATTTCTTCACCTCAGCTTATATACAGCCTGAGTTCTGATTTTACAGTAAACTATTCTAATTTATTCTTTGTTCCAGAGATTATTACATTGTCCATAATTTTTTCCTGCACACCTTCCACAAGTCCAAGTGCCACAATTATAATACTCTTTACTTTTGGCTAAAATAAAAAAAGAAAAGCTGGAATTAAAATCCAGCTATGACTGGAGCACCTGAATGGCTCAGTAGGTAAAGGTCCCAAGTCTTGATTTTGGCTCAGGTCATGATCTCACAGTTTCTGAGATTGAGCCCTGCATTATGGGGCTCATACTAAGAGCATTAAGTCTTCTTGGGATTCTCTCTCTCTGCCCCTCCCTCAACAGCATACATATTCTCTCTCAAAATAAATAAATAAACTTAAAAAATATCCAGCTATGGCAATCACCTTTCCAATATAAAATAGGTCAAGATCCACCAGAAAACAACATGCCAAAGGGAAAAAGCTGTACTACCATCTTGGAAATTTTTGTTTCTTGCCGTACACGTTCTACTATATGCCAAATATTTTTTTTCTTACCTGTTTTTTTTAATAGTTTATTGTCAAATTGGTTTCCATACAACACCCAGTGCTCTCCCCCACAAGTGCCCTCCTCCATCACCACCACTTCTTCTCCCCTTCCTCCTTCCCCTTCAACCCTCAGTTCATTTTCAGTATTCAGTAGTCTCTCAGGTTTTGCATCCCTCTCTCTCCCCAACTCTCTTTCCCTCTTCCTTTCCCCCTGGTCCTCCATTAGGTTTCTCCTGTTTTCCTGTTAGACCTATGAGTGCAAACATATGGTATCTATCCTTCTCCACCTGACTTATTTCGCTTAGCATAACACCCTCAAGGTCCATCCACTTTCCTACAAATGACCATGTTTCATTCTTTCTCATTTCCATGTAATACTCCATTGTATATATATACCACATCTTCTTGATCCA
>NC_043706.1:46123337-46194240 GCF_006229205.1 Suricata suricatta
TGAAAGTTTGACTTTGCCAATTCTGATGCCATTTATTTCCTTTTGTTGTCTGATTGCTGATGCTAGGACTTCCAGCACTATGTTAAACAACAGTGGTGAGAGTGGATACCCCTGCCATGTTCCTGATCTCAGGGGGAAAGCTCTCAGTTTTTCCCCATTGAGGATGATATTAACTGTGGGCTTTTCATAAAGTGCTTTTATAATGTTTAGGTAAGTTCCTTCTATTCTGACTTTCTCAAGGATTTTTATTAAGAATGGGTGCTGTATTTTGTGAAATGCTTTTTCTGCATCTATCGACAGGATCATATGGTCTTTATCTTTTCTTTTGTTAATGTGATGTACTACATTGATGGATTTGTGAATATCGAACCAGCCCTGTAACCCAGGAATGAATCCCACTTGATCATGATGGATAATTTTTTTAATACGCTGTTGAATTCAATTTGGCAGTATCTTGTTAAGTATTTTTGCGTCTGTATTCATTAAGGAATACTGGTCTGTAGTTCTCTTTTTTGGCTGGGTGTCTGGTTTTGGTATCAAGGTGATGCTGGCATTGTAGAATGAGTTTGGAAGTTTTCCCTCTATTTCTATTTTTTGGAATAGTTTGACAAGAATGGGTATTAGCTCTGCTTTAAATGTCTGGTAGAATTCCCCTACTATATGCCAAACATTGATCAGGCTTTGTGGAACTACGGGGGCCAGAACCTAGGTCCTGCCATTGTGGAACTTGGTCAGTCAATCCTCTGACAAGCTTGTTTGAGAGCTCTCATGAAAATTATTGTTACCCCCTTTGTTCTCCCACGTTATTTACTCTCAACAATTCATATGTAATTTACAGCAATGCAATCTCAGAGGGAATTTCTCTAAATGATATCCTAACCTTGATTCAGATGAGGGCCAGAAAAAGGAAAAATTCTTCAGAAACGAAGTCTTCCAGAAATTAAGATTTTTCTCACACCCCTGTGTTGTATTCTTTCAAGCTATCATCTCTATCCCATCCTCAGAATTAGCAAAAACATTCTGGCAATGCTTTCAACACATCTGTATTCTTTAGACTATCCAAAAGATATGCCAGGGTTTTAAAAATGTGGCTGGTAACAAGGTATCTTGCCATCCAAAATATGAAATGGTAGGGGTAAAACAGTACCTCACTCCTAATCATATTAGCACTGAATGTACTGGGAGAAACAATCACAAAAATAATAATCAGGAAATTGTTATTCCAGAAAAAAATGTGGTTAGAAAACAAAATATTATTTCACCATAAACTTATCATTTGACTAAGGAAAAAGATTCAAAATTACGTATTACATAGGTGATCCCTTACTATATAACCAGGAAAGTGAGGAGACAGAAAGGTAAGCATAAAACACATACTTAATATATTTGTCTTTGATCCAATTGAACAAAAACAAACTACTAATGTATTACAATGCCCGTGACGTCCTGATAATTTAAATATTTGTATATTTTTGCTATTTTACACATGAAGAAACATCTTAGAAGAAATATATATCTCTTAATTTTCCTTTTTATACTTCAATCTACATTTTGTTGTCAAGAACTTTCTTGGTAAGAGAATGGCAATGGTTTTCTAAAAGTTTGGTGTGAGTCTACTATAAAGGAAATTCAGTTATTTGAATGTAGAAAAATAGATGCTTGTAAAAATAATACTGTCTTCATCTTTAGTTAACATCTTCTTTGCCCTTCTGTTAAAATTAAAAGGTCTACAGTATGCATTTTTTGAAAGTTTGTTGAATGAATAAATAAATGCATGAATGATTTGTTTACATATAGAGAAATGGCTAGTGAAGAAATAGTGAGCTAATATATGGAAAATACTTAGCAGAGTACTCAACACATGTTAATTACTTTATCATTATTATAGATATGATTGTCAATAATATCTTTTTTGGATATTTTTAAAGCTAGAAAGGATCTTCATGACTAAACACTGAGTATTGAGATTACTAATGAATATAAAGAGAAAATTATTCTCCTGTTTACCCAGTCAGAAGTAATTGAGTAATAAATTATCAATGAAAAATTGAATGGTATTTAAATTGGCTGTAGAATATATAATTCACTTACTAATCGAAGTAAGAATAGTCAACTTTTGATTTACTTTATTCTAAAGATATGATTTCAATAGGCTTGTGTGTGTGTGTGTGTGTGTGTGTGTGTGTGTGTCTCAGAGAAAGCAGTAAAGAAAAGTTCAGATAAGGATCTAGTTTCAGTTCTAACATAATAAATTATGTGGTTTTAAGGACACCACTTTACTTAAGTGTCTTTTCTATCTTATGTAAAAGATGAAGAGCCTGACATAGAAGATTTATAAGATTCTATCCAGACTCAAACATATTTTTCTACATACACACTAGTAACTCTTGCTTACATATTAAATACACTTCTTTCTATATTCAGACTATTAATCTTAGTCTACCTATTAAATATGCTTTGATATATTCAGAATATTAATCTTAATATATTTAGACTATTAATCTTAATCTAGCTATTAAATACACTTTGATATATGCAGAATATTAATCTTTACATATTAAATACATTTTCTATATCCATACCATTAATCTTCAAATACAGATTATATATAAATTGATTGTTATGTAGACTCATATTTCATTGAGTGACTGTAACTGTCACCCCATTTTATAATTTGATGTTAAAGTAATAAATATACACAGCCCTTGTCATTGCAAAGACATTTACTTATAAATACTGTCCTTAAGGGAATAACATATCTAATTTTAGCACTTTTTGAGACATTGGATTTGATATTTCCTTAGGAAAGAAAACTCAAACTAAAAATATACTTTGGGATAATATATTTGCATTCAAAAACAATCTCATGTTTTGAGAACAGTAATGACAAGTAAAATTTTACAGACCCTTAGTAGAAATGCTCTGTCTCCAGTTCTCATATAGTAGAGTTGTCTCAAGTGTCCTACAAATCTGAAATAGTTCATTGGCGATAATGTGAAGGAGAAGGAGGAAGTCAATATTAAGTCAATCATATGGTCAGTACAAATGTTTTCTCAGTCAAGGTATAGAGATCTCCAACAGTTAATTCTGAATAAATGTTGCCTGATGATAATGATTATACTAAAAAACCAATCCTATAATACTAGTGATTATATTACATTTTAGACATAAAATGCATGATCCCTACTCCATTTCAATATTGTAAATGAGTCCACTAAAAAACTAAATAACATACTGCCTGGCATATTATTGAAAAATAAAGAAAAAGGAAATTTTACAAACTGTATAGTTACAAAGGATGCACATTTAAATTCTCAAGACCTCAAATTTTAAAATTCTAATACAACAATTTAATTGGTCCCTGAATATGTACTTTATACTTTTGATATCATAATGTTGAAACTTAATGCGCAAGAACATCTGAACATAATTTAGAGTTTGAAGCATTGTAATAAAATACTTAATATTATAGATGAAGACACTAAAAACCAAAGATGTTGGGTGATGTATTATAACATATATTCTTTATAACTTATTAAAAGTAGAGACTCACCAATGGTTTTTTATGTCTATCTAGCCAACCTTAGATTATTTGTATATTATTCCTAAAATAGATCTTATGACAAGTAATAGACATATCATTTTTAAACCAAATTTTATGGCTTTAAGTTTACCTAATCAAAATTATTTCTAATCTACTCTGTAAAATTTCTATAGACTATTATACAAAGGTTTATTTCCAGTCTTCAGATACCAATAATGAAAACAGAGATCAGTTATTTCTTCCACAACAACTCAAGAGTGCCTGGAATGTGGGGGTCAGCTCCAAGAGTCTTAATAATCTTTACTCATGCTCGCTATTCAGAAGCAAGATAATTATTACACTGGTGGTATAATAGTAAGCATACTTACCTTTCATAAGCAACACAATTATTAAACAGTGTCACAGAATTATAATACAGGGATAATTCAGCAAATAATTTCAGGATGTCTAAATACTCTAGACAGATTCACTGATAACCACTGATCCCTGCCTCAATCACTTTTTTTCCCATATAATGTAGGAATAAACATTTCAATGACTTAAATTTAGTACTTGAAATTTTATTATGACACATTTTCTTGCCGAGAAATAAAAGATGGAGAATTTTCCCATCAACTGACATGAAGATGACTTTTCAGCCTGTTTCTAAGTAAAATTCATGTTCCTGGGTCTGCTCAAAGCCTACAGTAAACAACATAAAAAATTTATTTTGTTATGAGTAAGAATTATTGTTAATGTGAGTCACCAAACTCATGAGCAAATCAATTAAAACATCTTTTTGCTACCAGAACTCCTGAACTCTGGATAAGATGAATAGAGAAGAACATTTCATTGATTTTCTTCTCCTATTCCCTTCCAGAGACATCAAATATGAGATTATTCCCTTACTCAAAGGGCCGCAGCCAGTTAGAATATATGTTTTTGAACCTACTAAGTTGGAAAGGGAAAAAATGGCAAAAAGAAAATATTAGTGTTGATTCACTAGATTTTATGAACTAATCTTAAATCCGTGAAAAATATGGGAATTGTTTGTTGTGCATATGAGACTAGCCCTGGAAATATATTTTAACTTATGATTTTAAACCCTACAATACTTAAGACTTTGTGCTTATCAAGATGGCAAACATAATCTCTAATTTAAGTTGTGTCACATAAACCGTGATTATTGTCAAAACCTTCATAATCACTACCATTTCTTGAAAGTTTATGAGTCGGAACTGTGCTTTAGAGATGTTATCTCCTCCAGTATCCACAAAAACCTTATAAGATAGATATTTTCTACATTTTACAGATTGAGAGAAGATAAATAACTTGCCCAAAATCAAATAGTAAGTCAAAGATCTAGGATTCTTACCTTGGTATCTTTTATACAAAATATGTAACCATAATAACCAGACTTTGGTCAAGTTATCATTTCTTTATACCTCTTTCCTCATCTGTAAGATACAAAATCAAAATTTGGAGACAATTTTCAAACTTTGCAAATTATAGATTTTTTAAATGAAATTATGTATATAATTTTGATTTATAAAACTCAAGCTGCAACAGAAGAACATCTAGGTCTCTATATTTTCCCATCCTTATGGTCGCCTGGAAACAATTTCACAACAATCTTGGCTCCCATAGAAAACCCATTTCAAAAACTTTGGGGGCCCATCCATATCCTTTTCACAAATCTACTGTGTTTCTTTTTCAAAATCTATTTTCATCAAAGAAATTATGAATTTAGCAAAGGAATTCATAGTGAACATTTCATACATGAGCATTATTGGGCTGCTGAGAAGAAATTATCTTTCAAGGGTTCTTTCTATTCCAGTAACTCACTGCAGTTCATAGGCTAGAAACACTTCTCTGAGGACATGATTTAGATTACCCAAGAGACAAAAAAGAATATATCAGATTTACCTTTACCCTAAAAAACTGAGAGAACATGTTCTATGTTCACAGATTCTTGACCAATATGGCTAAACTTTAGACAGGTTTCTTTCTGACAATAGTCCCCTGACCCCTCATTTTCCTAAAGCATTTGCTTTGGAAAATTTGCAATTAAAAATTCTTTCTCTGCTCCGTTGGTATAAAAATAATATTCCAGTCTATTTTTAGATTTACAACCCAAGAAAGCCTTTTTCAATTATCTTCTCAAGGAATAGACAGTAGCCAAGTTTTGGTAGCCTCTCACATCAATGGTAGAAAAAAAGTGGCGAAAATACGTCTGAACCAGATTCTGAGATTTTGATGCAGATGTATTATCAAGGAAACAGATTATAAAGAATGTGATGTGTATATTAAGCAACTGCAAGAACAAATTTCAAATGATAAGAAGAACTCATGACTTTTATATAACAATACTGAATCTGCACAGGGGGCAGAAAGAACTCTGCTTGGATAAAGGCTAGAACAGATATTGCATCATTTGAAGAAAAAAAAAGGGAAGTTTTGCAACAGTGAGGTAAGTGATGGGAATAGTAATCAAATGAGAAATAAGTTCAAGGTGAAGGAAATGTTGCCCAGAATTGATATAGCAGAACAAAGCATAATTTAGGTGATCTTGAAGTGATAATGCTTTCTTGTGATCCCTGAACTAGAAATATGCTCATGCCTAGTATAAGGTGAAATCTTTAAGGCTAAAGACCTGAGAACATTCTGTAACATCAAGCACAGAAAACAAAATCAATTAAAGATGGAAAGTTCTTACTGAACAGCCCGTAACATTTCAACCCAACCACATGGTCATTTTTAAATAAATTGTCCATTAAAACTCTGTGTTCCCTTTGATCCAAATCTGTGCTCCACTGATATTCTAATCAGTGGTAGTCATTAGATTAGTGATGGAATTTATCACATTTTAGAAACAATGAAAGTTATCATTGTGTGAGACCAAAAAGAGAAGAAATGAAAGCAACCACAAAACAAAGGCAAAAAGGAAGCTAAAATTTGAGAACTGAAATTCAAATTTTTGGCCATTAAACACTTCCTGACTTAAGGATTCCATTAATATTTATGCTAGGAGTGAAAAGTATTTGGCTGCAAATAAGATATGGAGCGGGGTTGGAACTACTTTTTGGTAAGTAGTTAATGTTTATCTGAATCCCCTGTTCCTTCTGCCATTGCCAGAACTCTCATGGTCACAAAGCAAAGCATATCAGAGTAGAACTACACACCAGTGTGAGGCCCCCAGAATGCTCAAGGCGAAGCAAAAGAGTCGTAACATGACCACTTTCTTTTCTTTTTTTCTTAACTATGTTTAAGGTTAGGAAGTGGCCTTTCCATACTTGTAAGAAAGATGTTTATCAAAGTCTCTGCTTACAGACTGGTTTCAGGAGGATAATTGAAAGTTTTGGTGAATTTCTATTTTCCTTTTAGTTATACCACAATTTTATGTTCAGAATCCTACTGGAAAGCTCTGATCCTCAGAATACAAAAATGTTTTAAAAAGACATGTAATAATTCTTTATACATCTTAATATTCTCCTTGTAAAGTGGAGGAATTAGCTAGGGAGAGGTCTAATGCCTCTTCCATGCTCAAAAACATCTTAAAATAAAAGGTACAAACATTTATCAAGCATCACATGCTGAATATTATACTAGACACTTTTCACTTGGTCTGATTCTCATAACAACCTTGCAGAATGGTTTTTGATATGTTCATTTTAAAGAGTGGGAATCTTATTCTTCAAAAAGTTAAAAATAAAACTATCCTATGTCCAGCAATTGTATTACTTGAAATTTACCCAAAGAATACAAAAATATTAATTCAAAGAGGTACATGCACCTCTCTGTTTATAGTAGCACTATTTAAAAAAATAGCCAAGATATGGAAGCAGTCCAAGTATCCATCAATTGATGAATGGATAAAGAACAGATGTCAACAATTGATGAATGGATAAAGGATGGATAAAGAGCAACGGAATACTATTGAGGTATTAAAAAATGAATGAAATCTTGCCATTTGCAATGACATGGATAGAGCTAAAGAACATAATGCTAAGCAAAATAAATCAGTCAGAGAAAGGCAAGTACCATATAATTTCACTCATGTGTGGAATTTCAGAAACAAAACAAATGAGAAAAGAGAAGAAAAGGAGAGATAAAGAAATGAAGACACAGACTCTTAACTACAGAAAACAAAATGATGGTTACCAGAGGAGAGGTGAGTAGGGGGATGGGTCAAATAGTGTTGGGGATTAAGGCATGCACTTGTTGTGACGAGCACTCGGTATGTATGGAATTGTTGAATCACTATAATGTATACCTGAAACTAATAACACTGCATGCTAACTAACTGGAATTAAAATAAAAAAAAAATAAAGACCAGGAAACTTAGATTGAGAGAGGGTATATTTAGAAAATATGAAATACAAAAGCAAAGCAACCCAAAAGTATACTGCCTTAAACATAACATAAGTTTATTTCTTGCCCATGTAATGTCAAAATGGGTAGCACTGAGCTCTAGGAGCCTCTCTTTTAAGCATTTATTCAAACATCCACATCCTGTTCCATTTTAGGATTCTAGTACCTTTAATATGTTGGTTTCAAGGTGACTGAGGAAAGGAGAAGAGAAAGTGAATCTAGGTCGCTGGGTGTCTCAGCCAGTAAAGCGTCCAACTCTTGACTTCAGCTGAGGTCATGATCTCATGGTTCATGGGATCAAGCCCTACATAGGGCTCTACACTGACAGGGTAAAGCCTGCTTGGGATTCCCTCTTCCTCTCTCTCTGCCCCTTTCTTATTCTCTGTCTCTCTCTCTCAAAATAAATAAATAAACAAGCATTTTTTTTAAAGAAAGAAAGTGAATCTCATATGGGAGTATTTTGTGGACCAGTCCTAACAATGGTACATATTACTTCCTTTTCAGAACTCAGTCAAGTGCCCACTAAACTCTAAGATAGGCTGGAAAATGGACTGAAGTTATTGTCTCAGAAGGAAGAGAAAATGAGTTTTTGTTTTTTACTTATTGTTTTTAATGTTTATTCGTTCTTGGGAGACACACACACACACACACACACACACACACACACAATGTGAGTGGAGGAGGGTCAGAAAGAGAGAAGGAGACAGAATCTGAAGCAAGCTCCATACTCCAAGCTGTCAGCAGAGAGCCCAACCTGGGGTTTGAATTCACAAACTGCAAGATCATAACCTGACTCAAGGTCAGACGCGTTAAGTCATTTAATGACTGAGCCACCCAGGCGTCCCTAGAAAGTGATTCTTTAAGCATGAATGTGAATAGAGGTGTCTGTGTAAGCAGAAGGAATTTGTTGTTCCAGGAAGCTAAGATATAAAAAGCAAGAATATTGGGTAGCAGGCTGTGCATGCCCCAGCAAAAACCTTCCTTCTGACTCCAAATCTTCATTAAATTTGAAATATTTAAATGCAAGTGGAGATTTTGGAGTAATTAGAGATGGGAGTTCATTTTAAAGGTCAGTTAAATGCAGAAGAGGAAGTACCAAGGCAAGGAGGAGTATGAGGCGCCAATTGTAGAAACCTCATATATCATAAGAAGGATTCTCACTCTCACCAGACTATGAAAGTAGTGTTCAGACTGCATTTAGCCAGATCGCTGTGTGACAAGTGGATTCTAGTGAATCTAGGTTGTACTGATCGTTTGGCGCTCACACTCACAGTAGATCTTAAGCAGTGGAATAACTGCATATAGGAACATTCAAGGATGATATTCACCGTGTAGGTATGGCATGTACAGCAAAGGCAATGATTAGTCAGAAATGATGTCAGCCATGATGTTGGAACAGTTCTGAAGTCTCCCTGACATGCTATGCATGACCCCTTCATTACTAACTCCTGAGAAAGTCTAGATGTTCCAGGATAGTAGACTGGTAATTACGAGTGAAGAACTAGAACAGTGGCCATTTACTAATCAGTATAAAAGAATTTCAGTAGTTAACAAGTACTACGATCATATATGTATGTGCCAGTGCAATAGAAGCACTAGGCACCTTGATCCGGCAAGGCATTATAGGTGAGAGCCTGAAAATAAAGAAGAAAAGGAATTACCTTTAATTCTTTTCCTTTAACAGTAAGTCCTATTCTCCTTCTTTGCAATCGTTTGTCATCACGTGGGAATGGGTACAGTCATCTTTCACCTAAAGAAGGAGAATATTATATACGGAAGTATCCCATCCAGGAAAAAGAGACAAACAAATTTTAGCTGCAGAAAAATATGGAAAGATTGGGTACCTGGGTGGTTCAGTCAGTTAAACATCCATCTTCAGCTCAAGTCATGATCTTGTGGTCCTTGAGCACAAGCCCCATGTCAGGCTCTGTGCTGACAGCTCAGAGCCTGCAGCCTGCTTCAGATTCTGTGTCTCCCTCTCTCTCTGGCCCTCCCTCGCTCACACTCTGTCTCTCAAAAATGAATAAACATTAAAAAGATTTTTTTAAAGTGTGAAACAAAAGAAGGGCACTTAGGAGAGAGATGCTCGTAGCACAAACTTTCCTTCAGAGCTTCCAACATGGTCAGAGAAAACATGGTCAAGATGGGTCAATGAAGTGGTGTTATCCCTACTTCAATGTTTAAGGAAGATATTTCACTAAGGCTATTTTTGTACCAATGTTGGAACAACCATAAACAGAGCAAAAGAAAACAAAACAAAAAACTGTCCACATTTACTAGCTCAGTAAAGGAGAAATTTCGTGCAGCTTTCTCCAACTATCTCAGCTGCCATGCCAATCTCAGCTGGACTGAGACTCAGGATTTTCCATATGCACTTGGGAATGTGGAGAAGAACCCACAAAGTGAGCTGAGTCGGACTGTAAGGTTGCCAGACAAGGTTCACTTGAAGCAAATTGATCTTGGATTCAATGACTGCCAGAACCTGAAACTAAATGGGATTTACAGTTGTATATCAGAGGGTCTACACTGCCAGTCAGAACCAAGGTTGGTCCTATTAGGTGAGGAGGACTGCTGGGTCCCCAATGAGTTGGGAAAGAATAAACCAGAAGTCCAACAGTAGTAAAATTAAGACGCAAAATCTGGAAGGGCAAATAGACCAGGTGGGCATAGGACATAACTAAGGAGACCAGTGGATAGATCTGTGAATCCTAACACTATCCTTTTGCTATCATATGGTCACATGAATCCCCTTTCTCCTCCATATATTCAGATATAGTCTTGGAGTCCAGCAGGGGAAATGAGTGCCACTTTGAAAGACTAAGCATCTCCTTAGAGGTACATTCTCAATTATTGTCGGGGGCTGAGTTACCAAAATGGATTGATAGGGAATGGAGTGCCCCATTATCCAGGAGAATAGTACTGATAAGATTTAATATGTAAAATGTAAAGAAAATATATTCTTTTTGCACATCTTAGTGTAATGTGAGTAAATGTGTGACTTTAAAAGACAATAAATAAGCAAGTCAATTAACTGTCAAAACTTAGCAGTTTGGAAAACTTTCTAAAAAATATGTTTTGTAATCACATGCAGTCCAAAAGTCCATATAGGTTTCACATGTTAGAACCTACTATGATTATTATACTTGAAGAACTGACAACAAATTTCAAAAATAAAAATATGCTTTCCTGTCAAAGAATATAGGCATTATGTAATTTATATTTTTATATTGAATATTAAGTGATTAATATTTACACACATATATGTATATACATATATATAATAGTTTGTATTGAAGGGAAAACCTTAGCTAAAGAGAACATCATTTTCAACTGAGTTTTCACACTATTTCGCACTTTTGTTTCATGGGAATCCATGATGCTTAAATCATTTCATTTGATTTCATATTCAGTATTATTGTTCATTTAGTGTTTTAACCTATGTCTTTACTATATTCAATCATTGCCATCAGATTTTGACTGCAGTAATTGTCTCCTCTCTTTTATCTTTAATGCCACTTTTTCCTTTAGGCATACGCCATGTACTTCAAAGTAAGGAAAAGATAAAAGGATATATTAAATGACTATTCTGTGTAAGGTTCTGTTCCAAGTAAAGAAGTATTAAAAAAAAGAAAGAAAGAAAAGAGTAAATTTTTGAGCTTCAGATTATACAAAGCTGGGCCAAACTCTGTCACCTAAATTGCTGCTAGTAAAGATTTCTTAATAAATTGTACAATAATTAGAACAACACTTCATCAATATTCAAAAAAAGAAAGAAAGAAAGAGAAAGAAAGTACTCTAAAACCAGGAGGACTGAATCCCATCAATGATTGCATGGAACTATGTGTTGTTTCCCACGTTCATGAAACTGAAAAGGAAGTTTCCAGGCATCTACCTCCTCACTTAAAAGTGGACATTTTAAGTTGTTATACCTGAATGTGTATTTTAAATGAAGTATGTGATGATTTAATGAAGAAATTAGGAATAAGGGACCGAGATGTGTTGATTGCTTCTCCAGAGTGAAACATGCATGGATTAGGTAAAGTCCTTTTTCAGTTTTATAGACTTAAACAAATCCATTCAATGACAAAGAAGTTATCTTCCTTTTTAATAGGGAAATAATGGCTTATGAACCAAAAACAATCTGCTCAAGACAATTTTAAATATCTAGAGACTTATAATTGTGACATGAAATGAGACTAAAGCAGCGTTTGCCCTTCATTTGTCAGAAAGGTCAAGTGTCTCAGAGCATTTAATTTAAAAAGAAAAAAATGCACAAAACACAACACTATTTCACCAGTTGAAATGGCTCTGGAGTCTTCCATCAACTTCAGGAATTAGTTTCAAAATGTTGCCTGCTTTCATTCAGTCTGCAACCAGCAGGGAGCAGACCACCTGCTGTGAAATAAGGGTGTAGCGACCAGCAGTTCTTATAGCAGTAGCCATAAGTTTATTGCTTATTGGTACTAAACTTAAATCTTAGTAATTGTGAATTACTGAGTTAGCTTAGATTTATGGAGATGCACAATCACTTAGAATGGCCTTCATTCCAGAAGGGCATATTATCTAAGCCAATTTTCTTATAGTGATGCAATTGCAATACTATAGTTACGGTTGTATCAGCATTTCCATTATAAAGTCCTATTTTCAGGGTTTTATAATTTGACCATAAAAACTCTCTCCTTGTGGAAACTTGGCAAACAAGGTCTGAGGCATAGAACTGAGTTTTTCTTTTTAATGAAATTTAAAAACACAAACACACATGTTTGATTTTTTTCAGCCATCTTGGGCTTTAACTCTGCAAACAACAATAAAAATACACCAAGTATATTTAGACAGATGGAAAGAGTGAAGAAAAGAACAATTACCTCAAACACCAAGGTGATAAAAATGGTCAGTGTATCCCAGTAGTGCGCTAAGTTCCTGTGAGGGTAAGAAGATGGTTTGGAAGGAGATTTAAGGAAGCAGTGAATGTCTCACAGACACTAATAGCGCAAGGATGACTGGGACAAGTTACTTCTCCAAATTTCAGGTCTCTACCCTGTGAGGTGGAGATGATTACACTTCCCATAGAAGAGTATGAGAATCCAGACTGAAACAAAGTTTCAGAAACAAAGACTGAAACAAAGTTCAGAAACAAAGACTGAAATTTTAAAACCACTCTGTAATCATGCAATAGTATTTCTTTGGCTCATAACACCTTATAAATATTAACTATCCATACTACTTATTTAGATTTATTATACCTACATTGATCTCTCCAAATATGTTGTGGCCCCCAAACCGTAGGGCAACACCAGAAAACGGGGAACCATTTTGAATGAATTTGGGCATCACAAGGGAAAATATATCAGATTTCCCTGGAAGTTGCTAACTATACCCAATTCCACACCAGAGTTTTTAATGAAAGCTCTCTGTGACACCGAAGGGCACTTGGTTCTTCAGAAGCGGTGATGTTGATGCTGCCCTACAGTGGAATGCGTCTTGGGAATGATACTCAGGCTTTGCTGCTGGGAGTGGAAAATGATAGATCCAGGAAGATGATTCGGCCACATGTGTATATTATGTCACTTTTCATTCCCAGAAATTTTCTTTACCTGAAATTCTATTTTGTCTGCTATTAGTTCTGCCATACCAGTTTTCTGTTTTGTTTTGTTTTTTGATAAATATTTATGTCAAATGTCAAAAAAACAAAAATGTCCTGGAGTAAAGTGCCTCTGTCTTTGTCGCCAACGTGACATAAAAATATTTGTTGAACTCATGGCTAATTAAATTGGCTTTACATTTTCCTTTCAAAACTAAAAGTGGTTGCCTATTTTGCAGAATCAGCATTTCTAGTTGGGATCAATCCACCCTAAACACATCACAGTTGCCCTCTAGTGATCAACAGAGAATATGCACATGATGTACCAAGGCCAGAATCCTGCCTTTATGAAACAGAGACAGGAGAGCTTATTTTGCATAGATTATTTAGAATATATGGTGGATCTGAGGTCTTTATAAAGCCAAATTATTCCATATAAAAGAGTGAGGGCATTTCTCAGGGTTGTATAATGGCAATTAATGAAAAAAAAAAAACCCAGCAAGCTATGAAAACAGACTGACTAAATTCCATTCTTGCTTTACTTCTTGCCAGCTTTGTAAACTAGCATGATACCTAGTAACTCGGAGACCCAATTTCCCACCTATGAAATTAGGGATAATTGTAGCAACTGCAATCTGAGGGTTATCGTAATAATTACATAAAATAATCCATGACAATCTTGGCTCATACTAAGAATTAGAAAAATGTTCGGTATCATTATGTTGCTCTTTCTGCTGCCCCATTGTGAGCACAATATTCTTTCCAAAATTGTCATTACTGAAGGATATCTGCTTTAAATACTTTGTTTCAATAAGCTTAAATAAATCTAAAATTTAGAAAACAAAGTTCAGTGCAACTTGCACTGTGTAAGGTACAGCATATGTGGCAGCTCTTACCTTCAGCACACTTGTATTAACAACTCTTACACTCAAGATATAAAAATGTAATTAAGACTCATGATATCCTGGCCTGAGCACTGCATGAAGATACAGAGAGACACCGTCTTTCCTATTTAGAAATTTACATTCAACTGGTAGAAATGATGGGCACATAGGACGTAAGTGCTGGAATACAGTTATATGGGTTTCAATCTGGTTTCTGTCATTCACTTGCTTTCTGTGCTTCAGCTTCCTTATTAAGATCATTGGAGGAAAGCTGATGAAGTATGTACAAGAGGGTAGGGATCGGGATGTGCAATAGATGTTAGCCATTATGCTTATAACCACTGCTTTCTCAGCATTTTGGATTCTCAAGCTTAACTAAAATGATGAATGTCTCTCTGAGCTGTCCTAGAGTTTTCATATTGGATAATGAAATGTCTAAGAAGCCCATCCCATTAAGATGTACCCTTAATAGACATAGAACCCTATCCATGACAGCGAATCAGTGAGGAACTATAAGTTTTCTTTGCTGGGAGATGGGAAATGTAGACCCAGATAACTTATAACCTCCAAAATATAGAGAAAACTAACAATTTGTATATTCCCCAATGGGATCTCAACTTTTTGGGCCTTCTAGCACTCAGAGAGCAGAAAGAATCTCAAATGAAATTGAACTCCAAGGCATGCTAAATTTTCTGAAAGGAGTATACTATGGCTTGAGAGGAAGGAGAATAATTTTCCATAAATTTCTGAAGGAATGTGAACTTTTTCTAGTGATCTATTTATCCAAGGAGTAAATTCTAAGGTCAAAACTTCAAAGTGAGCTTAGAAAGAAAAATAAGAGAGGCTATAATTTAGGGAGGCTATCATTCTATAGGATATACTAGAGAATTGGAAATATATTGTCCGCTGTGAGTCAAGAACATGGATCACGGAGGCAGGGAGGGGCATAATAAATAGAGATATTATCTAGAAGTTGGTAAATGTCTTCTGGGAAGTGTTTGTATCCCACCTGGCAAGGATCATCTCCCTAGGACTCATACTTGATATCAGCTCAGGTCAGATCTCATGGTTTGTGAGTTAGAGCCCCACATTGGGCTCTGTGCTAACAGTGGGGAGCCTCCTTGGGATTCTCTGTCCCTCTTTCTGCAACCTCTCCACTTTTTTATTCTCTCTTTCAAAATAAATAAACTTTTTAAAAAACCAAATATTCTAATAAAATATAATAAGAACTTTCATGCAAAAGTGAGCAAATAATACTTTGAAGATACTCAAGAAGGGAAAGAAGTGTTGAGGGGAAGTCTGGAGATATTTTCTGAAGGAAAAGAGAGTTTATGTAAAGCTTTTAGAGTCAAAATTTTTTCAGCAGTTGATGAAAGAAGGGAGCATGTTACTGGCTGCGTAGGAAACATAATTAAATTCAACAACACATTCAATCCCATTTTCTTTCTGCAGTAACTGGGCTGGGTCTCAGGCACATGCTATTGATTAGTATTTATTTACTCATGATGATCCATCCTCACGTTGGATGGCCCAGTCACAAAAGGTGGGCATAATATGACTTTGGGAGGCTTTTCTGAAACACAGACTTTAAAAGGTAGATCCTGATGCTATGTTGGGGTAAAACTAGCAAATCAGTACATGTTTGTTAGGATTTGGGCTACTTTTTGACAGAAGAGTAGAGAAGAAATTCATTTCCTTAACAACAAATTAATAATGGATTATTCCTGAAAAACAGGGTTTAGTCCCTGACTTCATAGAGCTTACAGAGCTTATAGTGCAATGAAAAATGTACACCAGAAAACTGACCATTAAAAAGGAGCAAGATTGGATGTAAGCTTGGCTGGCTCAGTCAGTAGAATATGACACTCTTGATATTGGGGTAGTGATTTCGAACCTAACATTGGGGGTAGAGTTTACTTTAAAAAGAGGAGCGAGATGATCTGTAACATAAACATATCATATGCTGGATATTTGTAGTTTATAATATTAAGCATTTAATTTAGGTATAATTCAAGGAGTCAAGCCTACTGAAAATTCTATAAGGAGTGGTAAGGGTATAAAGGAAAGGTAGGTGTTACCTATAGTAGAAATAAGCTAAAAGTTAGTTAGGCAAAGAGATCAAACAAGAAGAGAGATAGATATTAAATGGGAATAGAAATAGAGTGTCAAGTACATGGCAGTGGGAATAGCTTATACCAGGTGCAGACAATAAAGGGTTGTATTGGGGCACCTGGGTGGCTCAGTTAGTTAAGCATCCAACTTCAGCCCAGGTCATGATCTCATGGTCCATGAGTTCAAGCCCTGTGTTTGGCTCTGTGCTGGCCTTTCAGAGAGCCTGGAGCCTGGTTCAGATTCTGTGTCTCCCTCTCATTCTGCCTCTCTCTCTCTCTCCCTCTCTCAAAAATTTTTTTAAAAAGATTGCCTCAACTGTAGATTGTTTAAAAATAATGAACCAAAGTCAATCTCTTTGTTATTATCACCATGGATTAAAAATTCTAAACAGTGTTAGTGATAAAATATCCCTACCCCGAAACTCTTTGTTAGTCTTCTTTCTAAAACAATTACTACAGATGTCAGTCAGTTAAAAAAAATCTAATAGACACTTTATTCCACATGATAATTAATTTGGAGAAATACCAGTTATACAATCAGCCCTCAACACATTCCAACTCAGCTACATGTTTTCATTTCAAGAGCAAATTAATAACATTTCAGTATCATCTGTGTTCATTTCAAACATACTCACTGTCTCCAACCTGAGTGACACAAAATATTCCTCTGTACAAACAACAGATTTGAAACAAACAATGTTAGCACAGTAATTATAGAGATGAAGAAACAGAACTTGACTTACTATAATCCTGTAATTCTATATGGCTGTTTGAAGTTTTAATTTGAATTTAATATTGAAAATAGTAAAAGAGTGCAAACTGTCAGGTGTAATATATATGCAAATATATATATATATACATATACATATATATATATATATAATGATCAAATTGTATATAAAAGGTGGAATATCTTCCCAAATTACTTGATGTAGGCCTCAAATATAGAGGAACACCACCTAAGAGAACTATCCTGGGCAGAAGGAAGAGCATGTGTGCATTCACAGAGCTGAGCAATTGCAGTATGTTCTTGGCAGAGCTTTGGGTGCCTCAGTGTGGCTGCATCATGAAATGCAAGTTGATGCTGAAGAGTTAGGCCTATGCCAAATCATGCAGAAACCTGGGAGTTATGTTTTGAAATTTGAACTTAAACTCATGGGCAACGGGGAGACACTGAAGAGTCTCAAGAGTGTAATTAGAATGATCACTTGCACTTTCTAGAGATAATTATGACCACATTGTAAGAATGGGTCCTGGGGATGATATTGAGCAGATCAGTTATGTGAATGCTGTCATTTCAGTGAAAGAAAATGGTTCTCTGATTTGAGATAGTAGATCTGGGGTTAAAGAAAAATGCAGGTGGAGAGAGAGGAACTCTGCGCTTGCCAGTATTTTGACTTGAATTGCTGAGTGGATGCCAAGGCAGGACATTCAAGACAGAGGATCATTTTGGTCAGAGGTTATGTGATTTTCCATTGGGATCTAGAAACAGAGGCGTCTTGGAGGCATAGGAAAGAATATCTTACCCAGAGGCTGAAGACAGACCTAGAATTATATGTACATTTGAGAGTCTGAGAATAGAGATGTTTGGCTAGTTGAAGCTCTTTTGGCTGTGCCCTCTCATTAGAAGTTCGTGTTCCGGATCCCTATGCTACATCTTGAGTCTACTACCGTAACGTCTATCACCACCCTTTACTAACTCTGTGTCCTTAGTCAGGCCATTTAACCTCTCTGGGCCTCAGTAACCTGTAACCCAGCATTTGTCATACATTAGGGGAAGGTCGTATTTTGAAACTTCTTAAAATATTTGTCCATTTTTTCTTTGTGCCTCATAAGCTGCCTGGTGTTTTTTCAATTAGAAAGCCTTTCTTTTGATTTAGATTGTTGGTATCTGCAAGATTTCCCAAGTAAAAGCAAATTCTCTTGGGATGTTAATAAATAGTAATCAGGGGGTGCCTGGGTGGCTCAGTTGGTTAAGCATCTGGCTCTTGATTTTGTCTCAGCTCAAGATGTCACATTTCTTGAGTTCATGCCCTGCATCAGGCTCTGTGCTGACTACTCAGAGCCTGCTTGGGATTTTCCCACTCCCTCTCCTTCTGTCCCTCATCTACTAATGCTCTCTCCCTTTGTTTCTCTTCCAATACATACATACATACATTAATTAATTAATTAAAAAACTTAAAAATATATAACATGACAATAACAATAATCAGTTAATAATCAAACAGTGCTTACTACGTGCCAGGGAGCATCACAAACAATTTTGTTTTAATTCATTCAGTCCCTTAAACCTCCTTCGAAGGGTATTTATCACTCATTTTACAAATGAGAAAATGGAGGAAAGAGAGGTCAAGAAATTTGTTCGAGGTCTCATGCTAGTGGCAGTATTTGAAAACTAGCTCCAGAGCCCACATTCATTACTGCTAATCTACATGATTATTAATTATGTTAATGGGATGAGTCATTAATGAAGAATTACTTTACTGGGGCCAGATTGTCTGATAAATGTGATAGCTTATAGAGTGAGATTTTTCCAGAATCGGGTACAGGGAGCTGAACCATGGTAGGAGGAAGTAAAAGTATCATTCTGTTTAATGGCTGGGTCAGGTTTTGGGTCAGATGCTGCTCTTGACTTCTTAGACATCTTGGTATACAATTCAACAACATGCGTCCAATGAAAGGAATGTAAATGGAGTCAAGATAGTCACAAAAGAAATAGAAGTCCATTAAAGATGCTTTTCTGATACTTAATATTGACAGACCTGTCTGCTGCCAAGTTTTCCAAACCACTACAGGTTTACCCATTTGTATATCAGCAGGGAACTTACCTACATGATATGGTACTAGGTTCTCGACCAATTTGATGAAAAGTGAGAAAAAGTCTTCAGAGACAAAGAATCCGTAGAGCATTTCAAATATTTTCTAGCACTTTCCCCTCCCTGTCTCCATTTGTTTTCATTTAGCTCGTTTTATCTTGATTCTGTTGTAACAGATGCCGATAGAGTTTTTGACACTGAGAATGCCAGATCTATCATTAATGTGTTGCCAAACTGGGGAAGATTTACTAACAATATGTTTTGCCTGCATCAGTTTGCTTTTTTTAATAGAGAAACTCATTTGAATAACATCTGAATAAAGGAGTTAATAATAGTAGCCTAGAAGAGAGAGCCAGATTGGATTACTGAGCAACTGACCCAAATCTTCACCCTGAATTAAAATTGAATGGCATTAGAATAATTTTGGAAGCACAGAATGTTCTGTCAATTCTAAATCTGCCTTCCACCCTTTCCCTGCTTCCCCTCCTCCTACCATATTTTTAACATAGTGCTCACCTTTGCCACACCAGGCTTTACCTGAGAGTTAAGAAAGGCTATCTTGTCTTGACATTAAAATTATTTTGTTGTATCTGCAAAAATATCATTCTAAAATTGGTTACAAATTTTGTCTTCAGAAATGATGTAGCAAGTATTTCATGATATGTATTTAATGACTAAAATTAATAAAGACCATTATGGAAATCATTCTTTTCCTCTTTTAAAATTTGAATTTCTAAGAATGTTGCAATGTTGTATTCAGTTTGTATGTTTGTCAGTGGCAGGGAGATAGGGATAGAAAGAGCGAAGGATAGAGAGAGAAAGAAGTGAAGGAGAATTACTGGAAGGAAGGCATTTAAACCTATTTATTTTTAACAGTATTAGCACAAATTTGCTGTAAGAAACAATTGTCTCATGTGAGAAGTATGGGATGAGCTTGTCTTTATCTAAATACAATAAAATATAAAAGGTAGAAGCCTCAATAGAAGATATCCATGAGGCAAGTATTGGAACGAGGTATCTTATTTTACAGCCAATTTACTAAAGGTGAATATGTAAGTTTTGTTCTTGTGGTTGTTGTTAACTCTTTTGAAGCATTAAATACAGACAAGTTCAAAAATCCAAAGTGTACTCCATGATGAATGCACCCTTTGAGCTAGAACCCAGATCAAAAATAGAAAATTGCCAGTGTCTCAGCCATTACCCATCCCTCCTTTAGAAAAGGTAACCATTATTTGACTTCAATTTCCAGAGATTCACTTTGTGGTTTTGAATTTTACACCAGAAATATCTGACCGTTTATAATCTTGGAGGTCCAACATCTTTCAGCCAACATCATGTTTGTGACATTCAGCCATGTGTGAGTGCTGAGCAATAGGTTGTTCAGGTCCATGCACAGATGTATGGATTACACCACCATTTATTTGCCCATTTTATTGTTGAAAAAAAATTGAGTCGTTTCTAATGTATGACTATTATAAATACTGCTGCCGTGGATATTCTGTGTGTCACTGTCAGTCAACATATATAGATTTTGTTAGGTATTTGAAATAAGGAAAGGTATTAAGCAGGCTATGTTGTAGCTTATGGGCAAGTAATAAATTGTATCATTTATCTTGAATGTATCATAGATAAGCTACTATATAACGATTGCCACTTCAGATAGCTGTGAAATTAGGTGATTAACTAGTTGTTACTTAACCTTCTAATTTCTGTATAAGTCTAATTACATGAAATAGAAGTTGGTGTTTTGATTTTTTACTTTGCCTTTCTGTTTGGAGTGTCATTGTAACTACTGTATTGTAAATGATGGGAAATAATTGCATATGTTAAAAAAATAAATTGTGTTATATTAAAAAAATAAAATAAAGCCAAATGACAAAAAAAAAATAACTTCTCACAAACTTAAGAAAACACTGATTGTTTCTAGATTTCTCTTTGGATGGCAAGTTCAAGGTGCTGCTCCTGAGCACATACTCTGTGCCTATGAGTCTCTCATTTTTGTTTGTCATGAGTTTATGATAAAATCTCAAAGTCTTCCTGAAGCACTTCTACTTCCTACATAGAGGTGCACTGCTTTCTAAATTATTGAACTTTCCTTGAAAATGCCAAGAAGGTTTTTATTTAGTATAAAAATGGCCGTTTAGTGGAATTTCTGACATGCCCAGATCAGTAAATAAGCATTAGGAGAGCAGTTTGAGAAAAATTAAGAAACAAAACAGCGGTTACTTGCTTTAATTGCTATATTAAGAAATTTAAAAAAATGTAACTCTCTAAGGTAGTCCCTCTAAAAGATAATATAATCTTATAAAATCGTCATTTTTTTTAAATTTCTCTATCCATTCAGCTCTCTGATCCTCTAAATGAGATACTCTTTTTTCAATATGTTCAATATTTTCTCAAATAAACCTTTAGAAAAAAAGTCAAACTTACAAAAATTAAATTAAAATACTTGTTTAGAGACAAGTCAAGGCTATGATTAAGGTGCTAAACTTCAGGAAGATAAACAAAAAAAAACGCGATAGTATTCAGGATTTTGTGAAATATTTATTATCCTGGATTATAGGTCTGTACCAAAAAGCTCAATGAATCATTAACCTGTTGATGCAAAATATTTAAAAGCAATAAAGTAAAAAAAAAATTTTTAATAGCACAGCTTTGAAAGGCATTTAATAGAAAATAGAAAGTACACTACATAAGGCAATCTCAAAAGCCTTTCTTTAAGATTCAATATAGTTTTGAAATATAATTTACAGTAATATGAAACATACACAACATGAAAAATTCACATAAGATTCTGAGGTAGACTCAACAGCTGAAAAAAAGAAAATGTCTTCCTTTATTTTTGTAAATGAGTTCAAGCACTCATTTAACTAGAAAAAAATTTAAATGTGAAATTGCCAATTTAAAAAATATTCATTGTGTGGTTAGACATTTCTAAATAGCCTTAGAACATAAATAGGCTAGAAATTAAGACAATTGATGGTCCTTTAAATAAAGCAACCAAAAGAGCATCTGATCTCTATACTTTTGGAATCCAGAGATAAGAAAATGTATAGACATTGCAAGTGAAAGGACCATTAAGAGAACTAATATCCCACAATGACAAAATTAAAAAGGATAACTATGAAAAATCTATCCAACGATTTTACTCCAAGGGAGACATTAACACCCATGAATTCTCTCTCCTTCTTCCCATCTCCCTGAATTGTGAATGGACAGTAACATAACTTTATTATATTTATAGATATCACTATATATGTGTAAGTATATATACAGAGTGTATACACACATGCACACGCACACACACAAGCACACACACACACACACATATCCCACTGCAGTAGAACACTAGATACCACAGAGAAAAAAATGCTGAAAAACAAAAAGAAAGAAAAGTTGACTTTTAAGATTAAAGAGATGCAGGAATTTTGTATTAAAGTAGAAATGACTGTGTGGGTCAGAATATGAAAGAAAGATAATGAAAGACAAATTTGAGGGTATACAATAAGTTATAAAAGTCTTGAGGGGAAATGCAGTTTACCTTAGTTTAATCAAAACACTTGAGAACTGAAAATACGTCTCCCCCATATTTTGAGGTTAGTATCGGAAGAAAATTTTTTATTCTCTGTGGTACAACTTCTACCAACGTAATGGTTGAAAGTTGCTTCAAGGTAAAATGTACTGTACAACCTACCCACGGTCAGCTTACAGCGGACGTAGACACTAGAATGCATACACGATGAATGCTCCAGAAATAACGAAAAAGTTTTTGCTTTACAACAGCAGATTAGTGATACCATCTGACTTAGGAAACACTACAAGTCAGATAACGTTTATATTAGAATCCTTTCTATCACTCTTATTCCATCCACCATGTTTCTACTTTCTGTCCCTCTTTTCCATCCCTAACAGTTTCCATAACATCATTATCTCAATCTCAAACCCTCAGAACTACAAAGTAAATATCAACTCACATATGGAGGATTAATTTGTGGTGGATATGCATCACCCATCAGCTCATTCCACAGCTATCGAGAGTCTGAAAATGAAATTGTGAAAAGTTAAATAACAATAAGCTGGGGTTACCTTCTGTGAAGGTTGCTATTAGACTGGTGTATCCAATTTGGCAATGAAAATACAAACTAAAATAATGGTTAGATTCTCTTGTCTAAAACATTTCTTATTAGCACCCAAAGGGTAATGTTTTAATTTAGGACTTTAAAACATTTCAGACTTTTCAATTGCATATGATTATAAAATCCAATTTCAACAATGCTTTCTATGCAGGATATCTGATATTAAGCACTAACATATATAAATACATACTTAAAACTATGTTTAAAGCTATACACGATAGTTAACAACCACAATAAAGTACTAGGTTACACATCGGCCTTTTTGAAGTCTCATGTTTCTTAGGGCTTCTATCATAGTCTTATGGGAAAGGACTGTATGTTAACCTCTGAACACCTCTGTGATATGGGTTCATGCCTTGCATCAGCTCTGTTGAGTTTTGAGGGCTCTGCATATATCAGTTGAAGAAATGAAATGGTAGAATTATGGTATTCTATGCTTTTTTTAAAAATGTGTAAGTCCCTTCAAACATATTCAGTAAGAGAGGTGCCTGGGTGGCTCAGTCAGTTAAACATGTGACTCTTGGTTTCAGCTCAGATCATGACCTCACAGAATTCCACATTAGGGCACCCAACTTCAGCTCAGGTCGTGATTCACAATCCATGAGTTTGAGCCCCATTGAGCTCTGTGCTGACAGCTTGAGCCTGGAGCCTGCTTTGGATTCTGTGTGTTCTTCTCTCTGCCCCTCCCTCAGTCATGCTTGTCTCTCAAAAATGAATAAATGTTAAAAAAAAAAAAACTTTTAAAACTTGGTTGAACGCAACCATATTTTAGGTGCTAGAGAGGTATAGATGAATACGAGTCTTCTTTTTGTAATCAAAGTACTCCTTATTACCACCAAATTTCCTGAAACAATTGGGATTCAAAATGGTAGATGGATCCCATTAGGATCTGTTTCACTGTTTCACAACCTTATGTCTAGTCCAAACCCCAAAGTTTCTTCAGTGTATGTTGTATCAGAACAAAACAAATAGCAAAATAAAAGATTTTTACCCTAAAATTGCTCAAAATATCTTTAATTTGTGGTTGAAAGTCTTGAAAAAAACCTTTACTTAAAAGTAAATTAAGGTGTTACTACAACTGTATGTTAAGCGCACCAAAAAAACCACACCTTTTTTTCCACTTTGATCTGGTCATTCATTTATTCATTCATTCATTCAGAAATATAGTAAGCTCAAACTCTGGTCTAAGAATGTGCTGTATTGGGGGGTACAGCAACATATAAGAATTGTTTTCCTTTGTGTATAGCAGGGAATGTAGATAAATAATGAAAAATCATTCTGTAATGTGATAAACATATTTTTTAAAGTATGACCAAATGTCTGGGATTTTAGGAGAAAGCAAAATTAATTCTGAGATGTTAGGTAAGATTTAATATAGATGATTTTGAAGAATAAATAAAAGTTCCATGGATTGTTTGGACTGAGGCATTATCCTTGAGAGCAAAATTTAAGGTGTTGCCAAATAATTTAGTCATCTAGATAAAGAACATCTTGGCAAACTATAGTCCATGGGCTGGTCATCTGTTTTTGTTAATAAAGTTTTATCAGGCTTTTGACAAGCAAGAATGAAGGGTCAGGGTATCTGGGAAGAGAAAATAGCATGAGAAAATACTGGAACCTCTGGGAATGGCATGTGAGATGTTTAAGAAGGACAAATAATCTTGTAAGGTTAGGAAGATATCTGAACAGAAATGGCAGGATTTTTTTCAGTGTGAATTCTGGATTACAGAGTCATTTTACTATCTTTTAAAGTTTCTATCCTTCAGGAAGCAATGAAAGAAATTAATCGATCTTGAAGTGTTTGTGATTTATTTTATCACATGATCGACTTTTAATAAGGATCTTTAATAAGATTTTCTGAATTGAATAGTTTCCTTACTACTTTGAGAAACTTAGAAGAAATGAGAGGAGACAGAGTGAAGGGAGGTATTGGAAAGGAATATAGAAAAGACATGAAACACTTATTTACTGTGCAATGTTGCTAGTCTGTCATGAATGAAACAGATATAACACATGAAAATAATTGAAGAATTTATAGAAACCATAGATACACAGATCACAAGGGGGATATATAATAAGACTACAGAGAGGTGGAAAATATTGAACTTTTAATAAAGGAAATTCTATACCTATTTTGGATTTTTAAACATTTTCTCCTGCTTTTTGAGGGATGTTTGACAAAATGTGTATATATTTGGTTGTACAATGTGATTTTTAAAGGTGTACATGACGATTTAATATAAGTACACCTTGTGAAAAGATTGCCACAGTCAAGCTAATTAATACACCCACAACTTTGCAGAGTTACCTTTGTGTGTTTATGTGTGCTGAGAATACTTAAGAGTTACTCTCTTAGCTAATTTCAAAAATACAATACAGTATTATTAATAATAATTGGCATGCTGCATTTTAGTTCTTCAAAACTTATCATCTTATAACTAAAAGTTAGTACCCTTTGACCAACATCTCCCCTTTTTCCTGTCCCTCAGCCCCTGGCAACTACTGTTCTGTTCTCTGGTTCTATGAAGCCAGGCACAGAAAAATAAATGCTGCATGATCTTACTTATATGTGGAATCTAAAATAGTCTGTCTATATTTTGAAGGAAACAAAACACCTATGAGGATATGGAAGCATATGTTGACTGGAAGCATAGGTTATAGGAATAATGGAGAGTGTTGAAAAGGCAAGTGATCTGAAGCATATAGAAAACTTGCTGAAAAACAGACACAGTAATAATCAAAGGCTTGAAGGTTACCAAAAGTGGTTCGTATATGCAGTTCTGTGTCATATCAAGAGCCAATGATAGTTTTTCTACTTGATATTCATGATACTATATATGTATATTTAAATTGCTTGTACATCTGATATGATTATACATGTATTCAATTTTTAGATCATCATTGGTTCTTCCGTAAAACTCACCATTAAACTTCAAGATCAACAATGAATTAATTTTCCATGTGGGGAATCTCTGGATGTGGGGAGAAACCTTTAAGAAAGTAGGGGCCTTAGAGTCTAAAATCTACAGGGTTACCACTTAATGATGACTGTATACTAATGAACTCCAAGAGAATGTAGACTTTTTATCTAACAGGCTGGAGCCTAGACACAATGTTGAAATTAGAGTGGATCACACATCTCAACTAACCTTATTGTGTGGCCTTCACTAAGTCTGTCTATGACTGATACACTTTCCCTTAAAACTGAAATAATACCTACAATAAACTTCAGAGCAATGTCAAAGACACTAATGATACAATAGTTATCATCAAGCACCATTAAGTGCATCTCCATTCCCAGGAGTTTAGAATAAAAAGTTGTTATCAAGTACAGCATCAAAAACACGAACTACAGATATAACAGGATAGCTTTTTCTTTTTCCAGGCTCATCATTATTTTTAGTCACAGACTTGACTGAGAAACCAGTAAATATGAACCACCAAAATGAGGGAGGCGAAACAACAAAGTAAAAGATGCCTCGAGCAATAAACAGATTTTAATTCTTTTTAAAAAAGTAACCATCTCTCTAGTGTCTGTTTGTGATGGACCATTTGAGAGAAGACCTAAGAATCCAGCAACATAAAATGTAACATTCAGTAAATGAACATATCAGCCATCCTGCTGGCAGGGCCTTCTTCACTGAGAGCACAGAATACTGCTCAGGAATGTGGACAGAATTGTCATTGTGGGGGTGTCTCACTGCATTATTTGTTTCTTTCCCCCTCATGTACGTGGATGCTATCTGCCTTGGCACTTGAATTTTTAGGGTCAGAGTCCCCAAATACACACTTACTTTTGCCGTGATTATTGCAAAATTCCGTTAGCAGTTTATATTTTCCATATTCAATTATATTTATTACCTTATGCCATGACAGCCTTATGATATAAAGGAATGATCCACTATGATGATTGCAAACAAACACGTGCAAATTGAGAGGAAAAATAAATAAATATTGTATATCATTAGCAGGAAGTGAAAAACATTCAGGTTCTAAACACAGTTCTGGCCAAATCATATTCAGCCAACAATTATTCACTTCTCTGTATGCCACTGCTCACCCATTATCTCATTTTCTCTGGGCTTCATCCATCTCCCCCTCTCTGCTGCCTTAATGATGTTCCTCTCTTAAGATTTACAAATAAAATCTCTATTTCTGTTTTTTTTAATTTATTCCTTCTTCAGTCAACTTCTGAAAAATGTCTGTGCTAGTCTTTCCTATCCAACCCTTTCACTTCTTCTTTCAAACTCTTTCTTCAGTTCTGACCAAATCAAACTGATTGAGTCTATTCTTGGACAAAATTTCTTCTTTAGGAATCTCTTCCTGACCTACTGTGTTCCCTTATGACTTCTGTATCCAGATATTAATAGACTCCTGTCACTTTCTTGGGTTTATCAGGCACTCTAATGTCAACCTAAGTATCTGTCAGAGAATCTGAAAAGCTAGAAACCTGCTGAGTCCTGCATTTAAAATGTTATGTAATGCACATTGCATTACTAGTACATTTTAACAAATGAGTCAAGCTATAATGTGGACCAAATGCCCACCATAGAAGAAGTGTCAGGCACTGGATAAGACATCAGAATTAATATGAACTATTCCTGAAGTACTGTTCGTTTATTCATTTATTCATTCACTTTCATTTGTTTTGGTCATTGTTTCTCTAGGTCTGTTCATCTCCCTCGTTCATCTCCTAGTGTTTTAAAATTAATGCTTTGTATTCTGTCTAAGCTAGAAGAAACTAATCACTAAGGGTTTTTTTGTCCAAAGGGTAAACAACATTAAGTGTGTGCTATACTTTCATCCATGGAAGGAGGAAGTGAATGACATGAATGGAAACAGTCTGATGGAATCTGGATACAGAGAATCTGATGCCAATTGAGGTAATAAATCAGTACCTAGATAACAGTTTCCATGCTCCCTCAAGTATACTAATTAGAAATAAGAGCCTGGAATAAAGCAAATACAAGCAAACAATTGTAATCATACAAAAAGGATGTCACAAAACAAATCTGTTTAAAAATCAAACTTAATTAAAAAAATTCATTTCAAAAACCCTTAAAAGATATTTTTATTTAATAAGATATATAGTTATGAAAAGCTGGATTATGTTACATATTAAAATATAATTTAAAAGTATGGAAAATATTTGGGTTCTGAAGAGACTCCACTAACCTCACATCAACTCTGATACTGACAAAGAAAAGAAAATCTATAGAACATAGTTTCAAAAATTGAAAATACTGTGGGCCTTGCTTCTTTTCAACTGTGATGAATGACCAGAATATGATAGCAAGCTTTCAGAATAGCATTGCACTAGAAATTCTCTGTGAGTTTTTGCTGCGTAACAAACCACAGTGGCTTATAATAACCACCCTTCATTTAGTTCACAATTCTGCTGGGCAGTACTACAGATCTGGACAAATTTGTCTGATCTTGACTGGGTTACCTCTGGTGTCTAGATGCAGTTGGCACATTTTCTAGGGATGGTTGGTCCCGGAAGGCCTCTCTCACATATGTGGTGGTTGGATGGATGGCCATGGGCTGGGGTAACAAGCATGAGTGGACCACATGTCTTTCATCATCCAGGAGGCTAGCATATTTATTCAAATGGTGGCATTTTTTTCAACCCAAGAAAGGAAGTCACAAAGCCTCCTATGACTTGGGTTTGGAACTGGCACAATCTCCCTATTGCTAATTTCTGTTAATTAAAACAAATGTTAAAGGGGCACCTGGGTGGCTCAGTCGGTTAGACGCCGGCTTCGGCTCAGGTCATGATCTCACGTTTCGTGGGTTTGAGCCTCGCGTCGGGCTCTGTGCGGACAGCTAGCTTAGAGCCTGGAGCCTGCTTCAGATTCTGTGTCTCCCTGTCTCTCTGACCCTCCCCTGCTTGCACTGTCTCTCAAAATTAATTAAAAAGACATAAAAAATTAAGAAATAAAACAAATATTAAAGCCTCTTCCTTAAATTCAAGGAGTGATGTGTCTTTTGAAAGAGCTTCAAAGTATTATGAAGGCAATTTTGTGTGTGTGTGTGTGTGTGTGTGCAATATACCACACAGAGAACAGTAAAATAATAGATGTCCAAAATGGTATCAAAGAATGAAAAAAAACCAAAAGGAATAATTTGTATATGAAGCTATTCACCTACATTTCAACAATATTTATAACAAGAAAAATTTGAAGTTTAAAGAATAACTTAGCTTTGTTATAGCTATTATGAGGCTAATGAGTGTAAGAATTCTTTATAAGTGATATGGTTTTCACTAACAGGCTGGTAATGTTATCATCAAAAACAAAAAACAAAAAACAAAAACCTAAAACTAGTAGGGGCTCCTGGGAAGTTCAGTTGGTTAAGTGTCTGACTTGATTTTGGCTCAAGTCATGATTTCACAGTTCCTGGGATCAAGCCCCACATTGGGCTTTCCACTGTCAGAGTGGAGCCTACTTGGGATTTTCTCTCTCCCTCTGCCCCTCCCTGACCTCTCGCTCTCTGTCTCTAAAAATAAATAAACTTTAAAATATAAAAATTTAAAAATGAAAAAAAAAAACAGTAAGACCATACAAGTCCTTCCCTGGCATAACTAAATAAATGAGGTAAACAATTTGTCCGTGTCAAGCATATGCAAAGCTCTGTGTTTGGTATTAAGTCTAAAATGGTAAATAAAACAGTCCAAGTCTTCATCCTCTTGGACCATGCAGCCTGCTGGGTGAGATGATAAAACAAAGAAATAAACACCTGCCTGCCATCAGCAAAGACTGGTATGATGAAAACAAGAGGGTTCTGGTGTAGAAATGGAAAGAAAGGGGATGATACCTTTACGTAAAGTGTTTCAGATGGCATTTCTGAGGAAATCCCATGGTGGCCAAGGCCTAGATAATGATTAATATTATAATGAACACTGCTTTAAAATACTATGTTGATATGAATATTAGAGTTATCAGTGACCACAGATATTATCTAGTCAATTCCTCTACTTTATAGCTGCAGAACAACTGGAGTTTAGGCAAGAGAACTGATCTGTTGGTATCTTCACAGTAGTGGGAGATGATTTGGGAGCAGGTCTAGTTCAGCATGTGCCTTTACACCATCGTGCCCTTTCTCCCTTTAGTCTTAAACACAATTCTGAAAATGTCCTTACTACCCATTTTTGAGTTCCATAAATCCCGGCACAACACTGAAGAATACTGATTTCAGGGATTTGCAGTGTAAATGCAGGCTGATAAAGTATGGTGAAGGAGTTGCAGGAAAACATAGCAATCAAAAGGCTTCAGTCTAGGACACATCCTGACCTGGTTAAATCCACCTCTGCAGTTAAATGAGATTACATACACTGAATCCAGCAGCTACCTGGCCACAGGCCTCTTTGTGCCTTGGTTTCCTTATCTGTAAAATGGGAATAAATGAATTGGTACTTAACTCATAGGATTAGTGTGAGGATTAACTGAATTAGCAACTGCAAAGCTCTTAGAGCAGTATGTGACCCTTAGGATATCTCCAATAAATGTCAGTGATTATAATTCTAATGTTTATGCATAAGGCCTGAGGTTGGACCCTAGCCACCTTTTCATAGCACTCTAACTGGGAGAAAGAAATGAATGAACGAATGGAGGGATTAGAACTGAGAAAGTTCTGACATTTCAAATAATAGCATGGGAGCATATTGCCAAAGTTTTTCACTTCCCAGTGTCTTATCCTGTTTATTCTTCCAAACACGGTAGGACATTCATTGGAAGAATAATAATTATATACAAAAACTACCAACAGACCATTGTTGTGAAAACCCTGCAAGAACTGAGTGACTGATGCCTGTCATTAATTCACATCCTGATCACTATGGGGACATTTTGGCAGCCAGATGGAGTGTGGGTGCAGTTCATGCATCCTCCTTCCCACTGCACACGCACACACCCCCCCAGGCTGCAAATGCCCTTCCTGTATGTGAATGCTTGGGAGCTGTCACAAGTACACATTCAGATTTTATAATAGTTTAGATTTATGTTAATATGTCACAGGGTTAACATGAGAAGTCAGGAAGTGCCATTCATACAAGGCTTTGGTGACAATTTCTATCACCCCCACCACACGTCCCGTCACAGTCCATGCTGTTCTGGAACTGGCTTATGTTGCCACCTGATCTTAACACTCCAGATTACCATCAGATTCCTCTTCAAGAGCCCCTGACGTGCCTTCGTTTCTGAGTTGTGTGGCCCATGTCTGGTTAATCATAACATATATCTTCAAAAGCTTCCAGTCCATTTGAATTACCATCTGGTGCACAATTGAAAGTCATTCCTGTAATACAGTGGCCAGACTGACATGTGTTATACCAAAGCCTTCATGTCAAAGTGGAGAAGCTAGTTTTGATAAACTTAATTGAAAGGCATTCTTTTAAAGGGACATTACTCTGGGCTACCTATATGCATCATTTTAATAGTTTTTCTTTGTTTTATTTATTAATTTTCATTTCTTCATGGAACTCTTAAATCAATTTTCTTTATAAAATCTCTAGATAGCAAGACATCTACAGTGGTGAAATAAATGGTTCTCTGCTACCACTGGAAAGTTGTTGACACTTGGCAATGTAAAGGACTTGAAAGGGAGGGATTCTGAATGTTTGAAGAAAATAGTGAAGCTTTCTAATTTACTTCTCTTTTCCTAAAAAGGGGGAAAAAATCTCACGATCATTTAGTTAGTAGTTAATTGACATTGTAGTGGATGGGGTGGCGGACATCCATTTTCCATCCAAATGATTCTCTTTTTAGAGATCATATTTCCCACAGCTTGAATGGCTAGTATGTCTATGGTATATAATGAATGATCACAGTTATGTATGCAGTCTCTCCCTGCCTCTGTCATCCTTGTCATTACCATCCTTATCAGTGTCATCCTGGCAAAGAGAAAGCACTCAAACATTAGCACTTGTGATCATTGTCTTAGCCCATTCAGGCTGCTCTGACAAAGTACCATAGACTGGGTAGCTTATACACAACAGAAATGTATTTCAGTTTTGGAGGCAAGATGTCCAAGGTTAGGACTCGGCCAGCATGGTCAGGTGAAGAGGACTCTCTTTGGCCTCACAAATTTCCCATTGTATCTTCAGAAGGCAGGAGGGGCTAGAGAACTTCTGGGGACTTTTTTTTATAAGAACATGAGTACCATTCATGAGGGCTGCATCCTCATGAACTAAATCACTCCCAAAAACCTCATTTCATAATATCATCACATGGGGCATTAGGATTTCAATGTGTTAATTATGACGGACACAAACATTCAGACCATAGCCATTCTCCTCCTCTAAGTTTTCTGTATATGCTGTTATTTAGGAGCACTGTTACAAATCTGGAAAATCACATAGAAATATATACAATAATTTGTGTTCTTAAAGAATTCCTAATCCTAACTGAAAAGAGGAAATAGATTCCAACAAATCAATGCCAACAAAAGCTGCCTGATGAACATTAAAACAGAAAACAGCTGTATGGAACAAGGAACCTTCCCTAGCAATCCATTATAATGGACTTTGAAGATTTCCTTTTCAGGTCTTTCATTTTCTCCATAATTCCAATATACTTGTTGAATATCTATTATATGTCAGAATCTACAGAGTTCTAGCCCTTCCCACCTTCTGACAATACACTTTCCTGTGAATGGAGTCACTCAGAGCCTTGGGGAGGTTGAGCTCATCTAATAAAGTAAAAATTAGCATAACTTCACATTCTAATGAAGAGGCTGCTCCAGGATATTTCAGTGGGGTAGCGAAGTAGTCTTCAGGGATTGACAAGGGCTCTATTTTTTTTCATAAAGTCCGAGCCCGAGGAAAAGTTACCTGGAATAATAACTTCCTCCTTAATCTCAGCAGATACCTCCATTCTAGAAGACTTCAGAATAAGGCAGGCATAGGGATTGAATGCAATAAATTTTTACAAACCTCTTCAGTTGATGGGGTTTCTGGTTTTCTTTTTTGATATCTCCTCAAAAACATCTCCTCCAATTCTTACAATTAGGAGTAGTGTTTGAGGGCTAAGCCAACTACTCATAACTCCCAATGTCATGCCAATACAGTAATGTTGATTTGCTTACTTCACTCTTACTTTGAAAGAAGTAGAGAAAGTTGGTCGATGTTTTATCCCAATTGCCCCATGTATGCAAATAAAAACATGTCACAAACTTTTTAGTTAGCCTTCTCTACAGGATGGAAAGTTAAGGTGCAATTCACTGGAAAATTTAGCATAATTTAGTTGAAAGTAAAAGAAATAATGAAAGATTCAACAACAGTATTTTAAACTGTTTAAATTCTCCTGTTTGGGGTGGGGAGAGAGATAACTTAAGACCTAGGATTTTCATAATGCATTTAAATATAGAGGTAGCTATTAGCAAAATATTAGAAGCACACTTCATGTTATCACTACCTTTGGTTAAAGGGATTACCTACAAGTAGCATTCTAAAAAGTCAAATGAAATCCTTTGATTTGATAAAAAAGGTTGCATACTAAAAACACGTAAACATCTAAATTCTCAGTCAAGTATACATCAGAAGAGCAAAAGAGAACTAGGATTTCTGCAGAAGTGTGATGCTTTGCCAAAGTCTGTCTAGCCATACACCACAAATTGCTAATTTTATTTAAAATAAGCCCTAGTATGCAAGGCTTGGCTTCAAAAGTGTTTTGTTTGGAATTTATTATAATTAATCTCATTTTGTCATTTTATGACACATTTTCCCAAAGGATATCAAGATATTTAACAAAACCTAGGAGAAATGGCAAAATAGCATGGTAATTGGTATTAAATGGATCATTTGTTAAAGTGTTCTGCTACACTGGTTGATCTCTCTCCAGGTTCATTCTTTTTTTCCTACTCCCAAATGATGCCAATTATCTAAAAACTGGAATAATAATTTATTAACCTTCACTTGTCGCCTTATTAACTCAGTCTTTCCATTCCTTTTTCCAAACGCTGTATCATACGATTATCTTGCACTCAGCAATACTTTTAACTATAAAATAATTACAGCCAGTAGAGCATCTACCAGTGCCCATTACTTTAGATGAATCCAATTTTGGCTTCTGCAGGGTCTTTACACATAATTTGTTTTCTGTCCTCTTTTTGTCCTCACAGAGGGAGCAGATTGTTTCTCCTCTTTGCTTTACACTAATGTCAAATTACTTTATAGAGTCAAGTGACTTTTCTATGAGGTTTGGGAGAAGGTTCAGGGTCTACTTTGCATAGACAGCCCTGGCCTCATTTCTGCCATTTCCCTCGCAATTTGGCTTAGCCTACATGAAACAGTATTCTGTGTTTACAGAACATCTTCCTTTCAGAGGCTGTTATAAAGAAAAGGTGTTTTTTTTTCACTCTCCCTACAGACCTATTATAAATCTATGCTTCAAGTAGACATATTAAAATAATGACTATTAAGGTACATTTTGAAAACAAGTGTTTTGCTAGTTAATGCATTACATAGCAACTGAAAAGTGGAAGAGAGAAAAGATGCACTAACCAAAGAAGATGTGAACATAACGATTATTCTCCCTTTTCCACAGCTAGTCTATGAAAAATAACCTCATTGATTTCCTTGGAATAAAAGCCTTCCTAGTGTGCACGAAGTGGGCTCTTTCAGTGTTTCAGCATTTACAGGCTATACAGATAACATAAGCTTTTCCTGAGTGTCTGAGTGATCCACTCACAAGTTTATTCATGCAGTTATATGCACTCCAAAAGTACTTACTAGTCCTGATTTTAGGTATCCATCTCCATGGTCTCCCTATGTTCACTTACAGTTGAAAGATATGTCCTTGATTTCCATATGGAAAACAATTTAGTCTCAATACAAGTGACCCTAAACTTCCAGTCTTAAAAGGAAAGGCTTTTAGACAGAAAAGCTTCATATCTCATTATCTTGGGAAATCATGGGTAAGTTTTAAAAGTGCTTGTCACCTTCACTTTGGCCACCGTGACTTTCTGGATACTCATGGGCACACACTGAAGGACACTGGATTCAGTTAAATTCTCACAGTAGCCTTGAGTGCCAACCTAGGCTAGTCAAGACTCTAGGATATATGGTAAACATATTAGCATTGGCTCTGTGTGGGTAGTATCTTCCTTAACAGCGTGTTAAGTATGAAGATGGTTCTCTTTGGGAGGAATTCTGATTACCCAGATGAGGAAATAAACCTTATGACAGTACATGATGGAGTTGATATTTTAATCCAGATTTATGGGGCTTTAAAACTAGGCCTATTATGCCTATACTTTACTGCCTCCTTATCAGTTTCCTAGGGCTGCCATAACAAAGTACTCAAAATACGCAGTTTGTAGATTATTGTCTTACAGTTCTTGAAGCTAAAAGTCTGAAATCAAGGTGGGCTCATGCTTCCTCTGAAATGCAAAAAAAATAATCTTTCCTTGCCTCCTGTAGCTTCTGGTTTTTGTCAGCAATCCTTGGATCTCCTTTTTTTTGGATGCATTGCTTCCCTTCTTTGCTTTCATTGTTTTGTGGCTGCTTCTTCTGTGTCTTCTCTTGTAAGGACACCAGTCATAAGGGTCCACTTTACTCCAAGATGACCTCATCTTAGCTAATTGTAATGGCAATGACACTATGTCCAAATAGGTCGCATTCTGAGGTACTAGGGATTAGCATTTGAAAATATCTGTTTTGGAGAATACGATTCAACTGGTACCTCCTCCCAGGTACTAAGGTGATGTTTTCAGAACTTATCTCCAGGCACCTGGGTGGCTCAGTCGGTTAAGCATCTGACTCTTGATTTTGGCTCAGGTCATGATCTTACCATTTATGGGATCCAGTCCACATTGGGCCCTGTGCTGACAGTGCAGAGCTTGCTTAGGATTCTCTCTCTCAATGTAAATAAATAAAACATGAAAAAAAATAACAATAACAAAAATAACAAAAATAACCTCAAGTTTGTTAAAAGGTCTTCTCGGCTCCAGGGAAGTTTGAGTTGGGAAGAAAGAGATTGAGAGAATTATTTCACTCCACATCACCTAGCTTATAACTGTAACTAGAGAATTCATGGTATTTCATAAATACTAAAAATATGTCTATCTAATGCTAAATAAAAGTTTCCTTACTTAATTTTTAAACACTGCATCATATTATTCCTAGGTTGTTTCAAAAGTGTTTTCATGGTCTCTAAGTAGTCAGCAATAAGGGTTTCTGTTTCTTTGAATCCTTTATACCACTTAACCTAAAACAAAGTAGAAGCTCTGATCACACTTAGGGACTTGAATTGTTTTTGAATTGTCAAAGAGGAATAAGGTAGAATAGGAGGGCATTATCTGGTGATGCCCCTTCTACTTCTGGAGATTATCCCTTTGCTGTAGGTTCTTGATACAACACTTCTTGTAGAGTCGGACAGAGTTTGTGTTCAAAAAGAAATGATGCTGCACTTTCCAAATGAGTCTGAGAAGGATGCTGAATGCATAGTCCCCTGAAATTAAGTCAGTCCACTTGGCCCAGCTTGGAGGAATCTTTAGTCATAATTTACTAAGAATAGAAGTTATGGTACTATTGTGTTAGATTTCTCCAGAGAAACAACCAATAGAAAATTTTATATATGCTTATATATATAAAGAGGTTTGCTATAAGAAATTGGCTCATGTGATTATGGAGGCTAAGAGGGACCACAATGTCCTGCTAGCTAGAGACCAAGCATAGCTTGTGGTATAGTTCCAGTCCACATTCAAAGGCCTGAGAACCAGGGAAAGTGAGGTTGTGAGTTCTAGTCCAAGTGCAAGAGAAGATCTGGGTACCAGCTCAAACACCATCAGTCAGAAAGAAAGCAGATTGTCCCTTCCTCCTTTTCTTCTTATTCAAGCCCTTAACAGATTAGGTGATGCCCACTTACATTGGTGAAGGCAATCTGCTTTACTCAGTCTACTGATTTGAATGTTAATCTCATCTGGAGACCATGTCACAAACACACTGAGAAATAATGTATAAGTAGATATCTGGATATCTCATTGTCTAGTGACACTAACATATAAAATTAACTATCATAGATGTTGTTGTTGAGTTTTTGAGAGAACAGACCTCTGTTACATATTTATCAGTTGTTTAGGAGACATATTTCCTCTTCCCTTTTTGCACCTTGTCCCTGAGCTCCCAAACCAGTTGAAACAATTGACCAGTGTAGGTGGAAGTGAAAGCAGAGAACCCTGTGTTGCCAACATGGGAAGCAACTCCAATGGCAAAGAAGTACATTTTGCTCTAAATCATTGATACTTCCACCCCATCCATATGTTTTTTTTCTCTCATTGAACCCTAAGTCTCCAAACTTGACCTAGAATTTTTTTCAGAAGGAACTGAGAATTACAGACAATATCTCATAATTCAGAAAAGCAAAGAGCTAGGAATTCAACAAACTCATTCCAGATCTGTTTCTCATTACCTGAAAACTCTGGAGGCACAGCTTGACTTCTATGAGCTATCCACCCTTACATGCAATATCAGGAGATTAATGACTTCTTAAACAGTTATTTTTGAGGAATAATTGAGATACTAAAGTGATACAGTGAAAATTTGTTTGGTATCACACCCCTAGTGTACAGTAGAACTGAAATTTGTAGTTGGTATCTATTTAATTATTGAGCCAATGGTCAGCAATCTAGAGCTGATAGATCAAATCCAGCCAACTACTTGCTTTTATACATAAAGTTTTATTGGAATAATGCCATGCCCATATTTTAAAATATATCACATCACTTTTGCAATAACAGGTTTGAATAGTTTTGATCTAGACAAAAGCTTAAAATATTTACTATTTGTTTTATTGCATCACAAGTTTGCTAAGACATCACATTATACTATTGGGGATACTTATGAGCATGTTTGAATTTAAAAGATATGGAAAAATAATATAATATAATCATAATATAATAATATAATTGTAACAGGTACCACTTCAGTGTGAGATATTGACAGTTGGGAAGCTGTGCTTTGGTGCAGAAAGAAGGTTTAGAAGAACACTCTGTACTTTCTGATCAATTTTGTTACAAACCTAAAACTTCTCTACCAATAAAGGTTATTCATTGAAAGTATGTATAGTTTTGTCTGTCAACAAAAACATATAGAAACTAAAAAGCAACTTAAGAAGTCTACTTATTTCAGCCAATGAGGTAGGACCTGGTCCATTCACTATCTATAGAGTAACTAGAAATCATATTTGGCAGTAATTCAGGTAAATAGTGCTTCTAGGCACATTCTATTTTTCTAGGAGATTGCTATTCTAATATTCTACTGCTGTAAATGTATACCATATTTCTGTGTTATGACACACTATCTAATAATAATACAACTAATAATAGTTATGTCATTATTAACGAGTTGTCACTCTTAGTTTGACAAGGATTGCTCTATCAGGGACAGATGGACACTATATTCAGCTAACCAATTGCTCTTTTTTGCACCATATCTAAGTACGGTAGCTTCCTGTGGATGACTGGGTATTTCTAGTAGAGCCATTGCCTTCCATTAATCTGAGCATTGTGTCTCATCAAAAATATTTTTAAAAACCAGCCACTTGTGGATTTTAAAAAGATATGTCCTTTTAGAAGATAATATCTTTTACACATAAATATTTCCCAAAAATTAGAATTAGGAAACTCTAATTATTGTCATCCAGATTTGACAAAATCACATGTCTCCCTCCCCAAAAACCCTAAAAACCAGAAACAACTTCTTGCTGAGTTACTGCAAAAGATATTGTTCAAACTGTCAGGTTTGTTTATTTTAAATCAAAGGTTAAAATAATAAAATAACATTTTTAAAATTTAAAGTTAAGAAATTAGTTAATGCCTATCTACAAATGCATATTTGATATTCATATGTTAAAAATCCGTAAGATTTAATTGATTTTCCACATTTTATGCTGAGAAATAGTAGCTGGTACATCCTGAATAATTCACAAGTTTGATTCCCAAGATATACATGCCCATATATAAACCCACATACCCACCCACACCTCCCAACACCCCCATATGTATATAATAGCCTAATTATTCTGGTAGCAAAGGTCAAAAGGACAAGGTGGTCATCTGTTGGTAATGGGTTGGAGAATTTGGATGGAAAGTGGACCTAAATTACTGTGCTGCATTACCTTGTTGAAATCTTATTGCTAAAATTTTGCACTGCTAGGCAGTAAACTAGAAAAAAAGAAATTGAGAAAGTGTTAATTTTTAAGCAAGTTTGACAAAGATTGAGTTTCATATGACAAATATTGTCAGCAAGACAGGATTCTGTCAGTGGAAGAAGTTTAAACATTAACAATTTCTGTCAGGCTGTTGACACAATCATGGCAGACATTTCCCAAGATGCCGAGATGACTGCTGGCATTTGTCAACAATCCTGTCATAGTGACAGCAATAAGACCATGTCTGGAAATGTGACAGTTTTGGCTTTGTGCTCCCCTGAGCAATAGCCCAGGTGTTCAGAGAAAGTGTGGGAAAACCCATATTTCTGCATTGTCATTCGAACACAGAAAACACAGGAGGAAAATGAGCTGTCACTCCAATTCCCATGATGCCTTGCTGCTTAGCATAACTCTACAGTGCGGCCCTGGGTCCACTGGTCCATACTCTGACAGATAATTAAGAAAGCAGCAGCTTTTTCTAGACGGCTCTTCCTCATGATTTGCATTTTAGCCAGAGGCGACCAGTTATAAAAAAAACATGACGGAAAGATGGTAGGAAGCCAATTAGATGGATGGCTGGCTGACTGACAGCTCTCTGGTATTACGACTCCAGATTTCAGACTACATAGCCTGGCAGTTTTCTACAAGAACCAACTTTTTTGCAGGTTGGTAAAGCTGTTAAATGTGGAGCTATATATAGCGCTATATAAATTTTGCAAAGTTGTACATTTTCCTTAAATAAGCATGTATTCTTTTCAATCAGGGTTTGCATTAAACAAGTTTTCACAATTTAATCACAACTTGTGTCACTAAATTTAGCAATATTAAAATTCTAGACAACTTGTAGGCACATTAGCTGTGCCAGTAGAGAAGTGATTAAAAAGCTGAGAGCCACGTTGAGCCAGCAGAGATAAAGCGAACTAATAATTAGAATGTCGGCGCAAATATGCCTTTGGAACTTTGAAATGTACATTGTTTGGTTTTAAGCAACTAAGAGCGTAAACCCTAAACTTCCTCTCCATGTTTAGCTTCTACACACGTATATTTGCCTGTTATCCTTGTTCAAGGTCTAATATATGCTTGTGTGTCTGCTACTTCAGCTAATTTGGAGACAAAAAAAATAAAATAAACTGTTAGGCTCAAGCTTCCAGTTTGGCCGGGATATTCTATAGCTTCTAGCCAATGGGAATTAACTCTTCATAATATTACCCAATTTGGAAGCTTAACGAATGTTTCCTGTGCATTGCACGCTGTGATGTGTATGTTGTATATATACAGACACAGACACACACATTCATACACACAGTCATGCTTTTTCAGAAGCAAACCATTTGCTATTAGAGTGACATATCTCCATCTGTAGTTTAAAACAAGAGAGTTTTCTTTCAAATCGTAATGATACCTCAGATTCGTTCGGCATTTTGAAATAGTAAGGGAAGGCAATTATTTCACTCTAGACTGAATTTTTAGTAAGGAGCATTAACCAAAACCAAAATTGCAAAGTGTGTTTTCTTACTGTGGGTAATAGATTTTCTACCAGCTGAAGGTGGATAGGAAATGAATAGTGGGTATGAATGCCTTTAGTCACCTGAACCCAAATAGGTGCATTCAAAGTTTCATGTTTATCACTCTGTCTCCATTTGATGTCAAAATCCATGTGGAAAGCATGATTAAGGATGTCTTATCATGTGTATTAATCCTTCCTTGTTTTTTCTTTTTTTGCCTGTGCTGGCATTATATTGTTGCTTTTGCTTTATGTCGTGTTGTCGGAATAAGATAAGCTCAGGATGCTTATAATCATTCTAAAAAGTATTCTACTTGTACGTAGTTAGAGAGTTTAAACAGAAGTTCAGGGGGAATAGTAAAATCCCATCACCTACATACCAAATCAGAGAGGAATAAATGCATGTTGGTTTTCATTTAGAAGCTTTCATTTAGAAGATTTTACCTGTAGACATAGTACACTACTAAGAGAAACAGAAATCTTCTTGAAGCGATTTTATAATTTTTTTAAAGGAACATTTCCATTCAACAGTGGAAGCCCTTATAGAATCAAAATTCACGTTCCTGATTCGACATTTGTGTTCCCTCCTAATTTGAGATTGTAAAAAGAGAAATGCTGAAATATAAAGTGCCCTTGATAACACAGGTATTCAAATCAGAAAAGTCAAAAGCTTTGAAATATTTGCTTATTTGGCTGGATGCTCATGCTCAGAGTTTGATTGGGGATTTTCTCCCTTGTCCTCAGCTTACCTCAGCCATTCATACTTTCTACTGATATTTATTTCACTTTTGGATTCTCTTCCTTATGACATAATATTAATGCACCATAGTTTCTCAAGTTCTAGGAGAAGTTATGTCTCTTTTGAAAAATAATTAGAACTGAAAATTGAGTAATAATGTGTTACAGACAGATTTCAAAATAATAAGTCCTCTCACTATGCAAAACTTCTTTGTTTCTAAACTCTGTATTGAGAGAATTTCTGTTTAAGGGGAAATCTGAAGAGAAATATTTATTAACGTGAAGCGAGTTCTTAAAATAGTAGGAGACCTATTGTATCACTGTAGGAGAAAGAGATATATTTGTAAATAAAAGATAAAGTGTGTTGTCATCAAAACAAAAAGATGTCTCCGTAAAACTTGTTGGGTTGTGCCTTGAAAATGTAGGAAAACTCCATGGAGCTCATTGATATATTAACATTGTGTTCATATGAAACTCATTTGCAATTTGAGTGGCTGGAATTTGAACATAAATAGCAAAGAGAAGAATATAGACAAGTTTCTTGAAAATGTTTTCCTTCAGTGTATTTGTATTTGTAATAGAATATTTGATTACAGATGCACTTTGTCAGATTTAAAATAGAATATTTTGATAGCATGTAACTATTGTAGGTCTGCCTCTCAGGTAGAGGTATGCAAATAATGATTTGAGACACGGTTTGAAAATAACCAATTTTCTCTTCAGTGCATTTTATACGATGTTAAAAGTAAAGGAAGGAAAAAGTTAGGTAAAAATAACTGAAGATGTGAATGTTAAAGTTATTTTCCTGGTTTTTTTTTTCCAGATGGTTTATAGAAATACAGCCTCATTGAGCTCTGTAGAATAAATCTTTATAATTTTACAGAAAAATGGATTTTTGTTCCATGTTTATAGGCAATTTCTACAAGAAAAATAACAATTGATCTTGAACATCTTTTAAACTATGTTATCAAGAAATAATGTTGTTTAGGGTTAAATATTCAACATTAAAAACCAGGTCATTAAAGAATAATGCTATTTAAGGTATGGAATTGCTTTCCAGCACCTCATACACTTTCCTAATTCAAAGGACACTTGCAAACCACCGGATAAAACACAGTGGTTAAATATTTGCCTCCTTTACTTATTGGGTTTGGAGTACTTTCCAGAAGCCAACATATTCCTTAAGATCTTCCCATCTTCCCTGATTTGAAATGTAGTCTGGCAGTTCATCTGTACATACACAATGTATACAATGTATTCATATATATGAATAGACTGTGTACTAATTGCATATATAGTATAACTATTAAATCAGAAAAGGACAGAAAGAAGAGAAACGTAAGCACTGAGGGGCACAGATACTGTGGGAAGAAGAAATCAGCAATGATTCTTTGTTATGCCATGCTCATAAGCTGTTCAGAATCCCATTAAAATGAATGGTTTGAATTAAGTTGAAAAATCCACAATATTAAGACATATACAGAAAAAAACCATAGTTTTCCCAAAGACTAAATTGGTATGTAGATCCCAACATTAAAAAATAAAAACAAAATAAAGCCCCTCAAAAACAACAAAGCTTCCCCTTTCTCCCTGCATTCTGATGGTCTTTCTCTTAAATCTCTTTTCAGGCATATCACCATCTCTGCACTGTAACAGTTAACTGTAAGTATTTTAAAGGCAGGAATTGTATCTCACTTTTTACTCCTGCACCAAAAATACCAGCTCACAATAGAGGCTCAATTAATAGTGACTGAATTTAGTGCTTTGCAGTCATTAGTTCTCATACCTACCCAGCTAACTGCTCAATTGGTCACTTCCATGTGCTCAAGTGGTGACTGGCCAGGTAGTTTTATTGTCTTTCTCATGCCTACCTAAACCAAGTTAAAGTATGTGCCTTGGTTATAACAAGACTGGATGAGAAATGATGTGCAGAGCAACGCATGTCCGAGGCATCATCATCACATCAGAAGCAGTGTAATATTGTAATAACCACATCATAATGCATCATCTACCTAAGTCTGACCATGGACTGGTCTTCTGTCTCATAGAGAACCATATATACTGCCTTCCCCAGCAAAACTACTCTGGTCTGTAGATAAACACAGTAAAATATTGGAAATTTTTTATCATTCAACCCAATTTTATCGATCTGATCATTCAAATCATCCTTGAAAAGTAAACATTTGTTTAGTATTTTTTTTTAGTTTATTTATTTATTTATTGAGAGAGAAAGAGAGCAGGGAAGGGGCAGAGAGAGAAGTAGAGAGAGAATCCCAAGCAGGCTCCGCACTGTCAGTGCAGAACCCAATGTGGGGCTCGAACTCACAAACTGTGACATCATGACCTGAGCAGAAATCAAGAGTCAGTCGCTTAACTGATTGAGCCACCCAGGTGCCCTGAAAGGTATTTTAATTATCATTTGCATATGTGACTTCAAAGAAGTGAAGTAACTTTCTTTTGGTGTAATATCTAGTACGTGACAAAATAAAATTTGAACTGAGACCTTTCTGATTGCAAAGCTTGTACTCTTTCTACTGTGCCTGGCTTCCTAATAATAGAAATAATAATTCAATTATTAGCATAACAATAGTTTCTAAATTTAATGTGAGCATTTCTAGAGAAAACCTATGGATTAAAGAATGAGTAGTGTTGTGTACCTTTATGTAGAGACCCTGAAGTTATTTAATTGTGTTAACCATCATGTCATCAATACACAATAAATGATACATCTTATTACTTATAAGAAAAATAATCGGTGGGGGCACCTGGGTGGCTCAGTCAGTTAAGCGTCCAACTTCGGCTCAGGCCATGATCTCATGGGTTCATGGGTTCGAGCCCCACATTGGGCTCTGTGCTGACAGCTCAGAGCCTGGAGCCTGCTTCAGATTCTGTGTCTCCCTCTCTCTCTCTGATCCTCCCTTGCTTGCGCTTTCTCTCTGTCTTTCAAAAATAAATTTAAAAAAACATAAAAAAAGAAAAGAAAAATAATCCATAGAAGTACACGCTAATAGATGGGGGGAAATGGACACCAATCCTGTTCATAAATCAAATTAAGGGAGAAAAATCATAAGAGAATACAATACAGACAGCCTCTGCTCTCTTGGGATCTAAAAATTGATTGAAAAAAGATACAAATAACCCTGTTACAATACTTGATACACACTGTATAATATTCCAAGAAATAAAGTTCATTGATTTCCCTGAGAAATTAAGAGGTTTCATCTGCATTAGGCCTTGTCAAGTAACTACACATTTACACTGACTGAGATGGGAAAGAGATCACTTAAGGTAAGAGCAACAGCATAATAGGTAAGAATGAGGGTGGCAAATTATCACATGTGCCCAGAGTGTAGAGTGAAGGCTGCAAGTGCAAGATTGGGTGGAAGGCTTGTAGAAGGATGCTTATGTTGGGAAATAATCTTGGAAAATCAGGCTAAACCACAATAAAGGAGAGACTTTCCACCCAGGCTAATAAGTATCCACTTTCTTCTGTAGGTAATGGGAAGTCATCTAGGAGCCTCACTATGATGTGACTGGATTTGTGAATTGGGATAATAACTCTAAGAGCACCATGTAGCAGGGCTGGAAAGTAAGAGAAAGAAAGAAAGAAAGAAAGAAAGAAAGAAAGAAAGAAAGAAAGAAAGAAAGAAAGAAAGAAAGAAAGAAAGAAAGAAAGAGAAAGAAAGAAAGAAAGAAAGAAAGAAAGAAAGAGAAAGAAAGAAAGAAAGAAAGAAAGAAAGAAAGAAAGAAAGAAAGAAAGAAAGAAAGAAAGAAAGAAAAGAAAGGAAAAGAAAAGAAAAAGAAAAAGAAAAAAAGGGATAGGGACAAAAGACAGAGCAGTGTGGGGACTGGTTCAGTTACAGTGATGGTGACTGAGCTAAACTGTAACTAAAAATTTATAGAGATGAAGGTTTAATTACAGCCAGCCCTGGTTGGTTAGGATCAAAGTGTTTTTTTTAAACAATGATAATATCTTTACTTTTATTCAATTTGGTTTCTAAGTTTGCTAGTAATTGACCAGTCTGATTGTTAAGCATAGTACTCCATCACCAAGGAAGAGTCAGAGTAGAAGAGGAAAGTGTTTCAGTATTTTGTTTTCCTCGGGAAAAAATTATTATATTAATATTAATTTTTCCATTTTTATTTTTTTAACAGGAGGTCATACATATGCTATTTCAGAGTTCACAGCTAGCCCCTCACTACTCAAGTTGTGGGTGTTATTGCCAGACTGCAGAGATGCACAAGAAGTGACTTGAGAAGCAAGGAGATTATTCATGCGCCCTCACACACTGTTCTCTCTGGGAACTCTTAATCAATGCAGGGTGAAAGCCAGTCAGCACAACTGAGGTTAGGGCTCCTGGGCTGCTTAGTGGAAGATAAGGAATTAAAATGTGATTATTACTCAAATTGGAATATAAAATAAAGCGTACATTCCAGAAGAGGAAGAGGATAACAGAAATAAATAAAGATTTACCTACTGAATCACTTGCTTTATTGTGCCTTGTCCGTGAAATGCCAAAGACATTATAATAAGCTATGACAGGAGGGAACGGTGTGGGGTTTTATGCTCCATCTGTGTTTTGCTTTTGCAGATATGCTGAAATAGAAATTCTTAAATGCTGGGAATGTCTTCTAAGTATACGTGGGTATACAGATTAAATCCTCTTATGAAAAATTGCGCTAAAATTTAAAAATCTGTACATGAGTCAAAAAATAAATTCTAAATGGCAATAAATGGTACAGTGATCATAAAGAAAATAAATCATGGATCAAAATTCTAGTTATGAACCCTAGAACTTAGATTGCAATTGTGGACCTCATTAGGGACTTGATAATATGAGTTACTTAAACATCTAAAAATTCTTTAATATTTAAAACCATAATATCCATTTAATAATGATCTATTTGATGGCTAGTTTAAAGAAGCTTCAGTTGTAAATACATGCTTGTTCTGACTTCTTGATGGTATTGCAGCTTATGTCAAAAAACCAGTGATGGGCGCCTGGGTGGCTCAGTCGGTTAAGCCTCCGACTCCGGCTCAGGTCAGATCTCACGTTTGTGGGTTCGAGCCCCGCGTCAGGCTCTGTGCTGACCGCTAGCTCAGAGCCTGGAGCCTGCTTCCGGTTCTGTGTCTCCTTCTCTCTGACCCTCCCCCTCTCATGCTCTGTCTCTCTCTGTATCAAAAATAAAATAAAACATTAAAAAAAACCCCAGTGATTTACATTCACATACATCCTAGATATTTAAACAATTTTACTCAATTCTCTTAGATTATGCCTATGAATTCACATATCTTCATGTCCCTCAATATTTTTGTGTATGTTTCCTATCTTGCGTTTTTATTCCACATTTTTGTCATATAGTTTGACTGTTTCTAGTTTTTTCTAGGATTTTTTTTTTTTCCTCTCTCAAAATCTAGTTAGTTTCTGGATAGTTTTTCCTCTACTGAGATTTCAACTGTCATTCACACATGGCCTCAATGTTCAATAACTTAACTATCAGCAATTACTGGAAAAAATAACATACTATGAAAATTCAAATTAACCTTGGAGAATTCTTTCTAAAATAACTTGACATTCCCTCCCCAGATACATGCAGCCTCACACATTGCTTTGGCTCTTTTTCACTACCAGAGTTCTGGGTCAGAGCAGATAAATGCCACCGTGTATCTGGACCGATTCTCTAAACTACCTTATTCAGAGCAGCATGGTCGCCACTGTTTGGGCTCAACACCCATTGGCTCTTACTGCTATTCTCATAAGAGATTAACGTTTCCCAGAGATTATAGGGAAAGTTAGACCATTACATAAATACTTCAACTTCAGGAAAACTGGAAGCTAGGAGGTACTGTTAGCATCACAAAGACTTCTGTTCTGTTCTAGTTCTTTTTTTTTTTTTTTTTGGTCCCTCCCTTTTCCTCATCTGCCTTCAAATTTGAGTCTGAAAGATAGAAACATCAAGGAATACTTACACTGATAGAAGTCTATCAAAAAGTTTTGTATTTTTCTGCTTTACTACTAAGAACCAAATTGCAATTTTGAACCTTTAAAAAAACAGTGAAATTATTAAATACGCTTAACGTTCCTAAGTGAGTAAACCACATATCAAAAGCATGGACTACAAAAGAAACATAATATAGATCATTCACTCTCCACAAGGCTTTAATTTGAAAGTATGAGCATTTGCCCCCAAATATATGACATCTCTGAGTGATTGATTTGTTCATCTTTGTTGGTGTTTGAAGTCACGTTCAGGTGACTCTGCAGTGTTCACTTCTATAGCAACATAGGAGACTTTGAATTTATTTTCATAAAGTGTCACTTTTGTTCAGCATGTCTAAAATACCTTTATATCCCTTCCCTTTTTTGTTACAAATCACTTCATTTCCCACATCATGAGTATATTACCATATGTAGTATTTATCAAACATGAATACGACCTTACCCTCTTTAAAAAATAACTAATTCTCAGAGCCGTCCAATTTTAATACAAACCATTTTATCCATTATATGCTATAAACTTAAAACTGGAATGAATTCATTATGGTACAACTCTAAAAGTCAAACAAATGTGTATGTTAAAAGCAAATGAATTTAGAAAAAAATATTGAAATAAGATCACTTATTTCACATACCTGAAGAAGTCAATGCGTGTAAATAAATTGCTGCCTGCTACATGGATGTAATAAAGCTGTTGTGCAAGATCATACCCCAAACTCCATGTGATGGTGGGATTCTGTCTCTACTTTCTCTATTTTAATTACTTAACAAAAATGGTTCTTATCTTATTCCTTGATATTATTGCATCTTCAACTTGTCATAAATGTGTTCGTTTATTAAGCATATTCCATCCTGTCCTTTTCTCATTAGCCTGAGGTCACTGAGAAAGTATTTTTTCCATTTTATGATCATAAACACAAATGTACAGATAGACACTGAAATTACTTGGCAGTAGCAAATTACGAAGGGGCCATTGACCTGCCCAAAAATGCTTACAAAAGCTTTTCTAAGATTATCATTCAGAAAACCCCACAAAATATGGAAATTTACATAAATGACTGTAATTCCTAAGATCTATCCATTGGACCTCAGATATATGCTGACTCTTATTTAAGACCTACAGAAGTAGATTGAGTGAGCTGATGGTAGAATGATAGTTATATAATGTAATCTTTTTTAATATTTATACTTGTCTTCAAAATGCTTATGAGGTAAGAAAATAAACTGGTAAATAATAAGATACAAAACCAGAAACTCAACCAAAATTTTAACTTAGGAAACAAAGTAGTTCATGCTCAAACACATGATTTCCCCCAGATCTTTGTTATTCTGTGGTCTGTCCTTTGAACTTAGCTTTAATGAAAAGTGAAGGAGCTCTAAATAATGAAGCAAAGTATTATATATACTATATTATTGTACTTTATGACAAAAAATTGTACTTAATAACAAAAGAGGCATGTATTGATAAATACAAACTTTCAGAATGTCCAGAAGAAATATGAGTTCATATGAAAAATGTGAGTTCATCCTCAAAATGAGCATCAGAGTACAGCCATCTCCAGCTTAATGGGAGCTTTCTTTGAGAGCATGTTGTGAAGCAGTTGCTGAATGAGCTAATGTGAGCTCATGATGCTTTGCTAGGTGTGGCATATCTCTATTCTGACCATGCAGACGTCCTTGCTGATCTTGCTTCAAGTTTTTTTTACTAGCCTTTCTTTTGGCCTGGGATACTTTTTCTCCAAATATGCTCATAGGTCACCTCCTGCAGTGTTACTGTTTTTTTTTTTCTCTTTACTTATCCACTCCCAGAGATGCCTTCCCTGAATAACTGAATAATTGAATAACACTGCCTCTAGTTCTCATTCTGTTCATTCACTCTATTTGGGTTTGAAGCTACAATGAGGAAAATGTCCACAGAGAGTCTATTTTGAAAAACAATTTCTTAAATATGAAAATCAAAATAACAGCAGTACGGGATGTTGATAAGATAGGAGAATTGGGGTGCTTGGGTTGCTCAGTTGTTTAAGTGTTCAACTCTTGATTTCAGCTCAGGGCATGATCTCATTATTGTGGGATTGAGCCCTGAGCTGGGCTCCTCCGTGCTGAAGGTGGATCCTGCCTGGGATTCACTCTCTCTCTGCCCCCACCCCACTTGTGTGTGCTCTCTTCTCTCTCTCTCTCTCTCTCTCTCTCTCTCTCTCTCTCTCTCTCTCTCTCCTCTCTCTCTCTCTCTCTCTCACTCTCAAAATAAATAACTAAACATTATGAATTTTTAAAAAGGGGCATCTTTAAGGTATTCTCAGAACGAGAGCTATTTATGAAGAGTTGAAACAGATTTTCTGAGAGATGATGTTTGGTCTCATAAAGAATGACTCAGACTTAGTCAAAGGACTAAAGTAAGCTAGGGTTTATAGTCAGTGTAAATATCATAAGTTAATAAATAGATTTGTGACACAGCCTGAGGAAACTATATAGAGTGGTAAAGCCCAAACTTAGAAGGTAGGAAAAGTTGGGAAATGACACTTGTAGATAAGTTTTAAGATATATGTATGGATATGTTTCCTGAGTATGATGATTATCTAAACCTACAGCCCTTACAAAAGGGACATCCTTCAGGAGTCATTTTTAAATAGCCATATTCCCTTCATCTCCCCAGTAGTAGTTAGAAACAGGTGACTGAATCAGGGGACAGATGACACTATTGAACCATTCCATTGAATTTTCATTGACCAATTAGATTCTCATTTTCAACAATTCAAACTGCAAGACCTGGAGAAAGGTGAAAAGTGATTTATTTAATGGAAAGGTTTGAGCAGAGGTGATATTAAGACAATGCCACATTCAAGCTGAAATCACGGAGAGCATAAATTAAGAATTAAGTACAGGAATAGGAAGTAGTCATAAGGAGACAAGAAGAAATATGTGACAATACAGAGAAAGTAAAAGGAAGAGGGATACATCAGTTCCCAATTTCCAATATCTCACATCCAGTCTAGTTCTAGATGAACTTTGCTTGCTCTTTGATCATGGATATTAGACTATAAGTTATCCTTTGCAAATAATATATAAATGGGATTTCTTTTGGCACAGTTTTTATTGGACCTTCAGACAATAGGTGCAAACCAGTTCAATAATCTAAAGCTAAGGGGAAAACACTGGACTTTTAGAGAGGGATTAAACAACTGTTTATTTATTTTTTTCAGTCCTTAGTACCTCACATGCCTTGGGCATTTTAAAGTTGAAGAGAATGTATTTTTTTCTTGATAGAAAAACTTTTTTTTCATTTATAGTTTATTGTCAAGTTGGTTTCCATATAACACCCAGTGCTCTTCCCCACAAGTGCCCCCTCCATGCCTTTCACCCCCATTCCCCTCTCCCCTTCCCCCATCAGCCCTCAGTTTGTTCTCAGTATTCAAGAGTCTCTCATGGTTTGCCTCTCTCCCTCTCCCCATTATTTTACCCCTATCCCCTCCCCCATGGTCCTTTGTTAAGTTTCTCCTGTTATACTTATGAGTGAAAACACATGGTATCTGTCCTTCTCTGCCTGATTTATTTCACTTAGTATGACACCCTCAAGGTCCATCCACTTTGCTACAAATGGCCAGATTTCATTCTTTCTCATTGCCATGCAGTATTCTATTGTATATATGTACCACATCTTCTTGATCCATTCATCAGGTGATGGACATTTAGGCTCTTTCCATGATTTGGCAGTTGTTGACGGTGCTGCTGTGAACATTGGGGTACATGTGCTCCTATGCACCAGCACTCCTGTATCCCTTAGATAAATTCCTAGCAGTGCTATTGCTGGGTCATATAGGAGTTCTATTGTTAATTTTTTTAGGAACCTCCACACTGTTTTCCAGAGTAGCTGCACCAGTTTACATTCCCACCAACAGTGTAGGAGGGTGCCCATTTCTCCACATCCTCGTCAGCATCTATAGTCTCCTGATTTGTTTATTTTAGCCACTCTGACCGGTGTGAGGTGGTATCTCAGTGTGGTTTTGATTTGTATTTCTCTGATGATGAGTGAAGCTGAGCATCGTTTCATGTGTCTGTTGGCCATCTGGATGTCCTAAGAGAATGTATTTTGAGACAAATATCAGTGTATTGGAAGTTCTCTTTCTCCATAAAGTGGGGTAGAATGTGCCTTCTCCTTGGCTCAAATCTAGCGAAATGAGCTTTTAAGTACCGTAACAGAAAAGCTCGATCTATGTCCTACTGGAGTCTGATAAACATAGCCGACTAGTGTCAGAGTTAAGTCTAAAAATTCTAAAGATGAGGGGCTTCTGGCTGGCTCAGTCAGTTAAGGGTCTCACTTTGATCTAGGTCGTGATCTCACCATTCCCAAGTCTGTGCTGACAGCTCAGAGCCTAGAGTCTGCTTCAGATTCTGTGTCTCCCTCTCTGCTCCTCTCCCAATTGTGCTATGTCTCTCTCTCAAAAATAAATACATGTTAAAAATATTTTTAAATTCTAATGATGAAAGGCCATAAGTGGAGCTGTCTTCTAGTTGGTCAATAAAGAAGGCTTAAATGACAGATAGTTGTTTTCCTATCCAAGGCTGGTCTAAGGTACATGTCTGCCAGGGCCCAGTGTGTAATCTGCTGAGGCACAATATTTAGGTTTAGGTGAAGGGTCATTTGAAGAGAGATCCAGCCCACGAATCTGCCTGATGTGGTGTTGGAACTCCAAGAGAAAGAGGCTGAGTGGTGTGAATGCCCAAGGCCTAAAGGAGGAATCATAAGCAGGTAGCTGACAGAATCCTTACCAGTTGTCAAAAAGTTCTTATGGATGTATTACTGAATAGTTAACAAAAGCATACAAGAGATAGATACTGAAACCAACTCTAAACACCCACAATAGTCAAAAAGAAGCAATGAGAAATAAAATCTTAGTCAGCTAAGACTTTTCCTGTCCCTATTTCTTCTCTCTAGCAGGCTTTAAACTTGGAGGGATCAGAAGGTCTAATGGCTACCGGGGAGGGACAGAAAAGCACAATCACACAGAGTAAAGGAGAGAAGGCAGAAAACTCATCCACCCCCAAAGTAGCCTCCAGGCCCAAGATGGATGAATGGAGAAATTCAAAGTTTTGGCTTTTAGTCAGGACTAAACTTTTTAGTTATTGAAATGAAACTATTCTTAGGAAGAATAGTTAACCGAGCATTTCGTTTTCTACAAGTGAACAAATAAGCTATGGGTTCTGCACAAAATTTTATCCGCAGTGTGATTGGTCAGGCTCCCGAGAAGCAGATCTTAAAGTAGCATTCTTGTCTGAGTGATATTTTTGGATGAGTGCTCTCAGGATTGGAGTTAACAGGGTAGGGGAGAAAGAGAAAGCCAGAGAGTGAACTCAGCCGGAGACTAATTTCAGTATTAATTTTGTCTTAGAGGGAAGATCTGATGTATAAACTGCCTCACGGGGTCAGTTTCACCTTCATTCATTGGCGGTGACCTGCCAGGGGAAGGTGACAAGTTGAAATCCGGGTGAGGGACAGATAGAACATATTACACACTCATAGGGAAGGGAAAGACTTCAGCTCACAGAATGGATTTGAATCAGGGAGAAGGTAAGGCTGTATTCTAACTTCATCCAACGAGTTCCATTTATTCAATAACCATTCCAGTTATAGAAACTCATCCTAGTTAATTGAACTAATAGACCTAATGTTTTAGTTTTATATTCTTTAAAACAAAAGAACATTGCCTAGAATATAATTGGGGAGTTACATAATGATCTTCCTATTTTTACCACCTAATACTGGGGAAACACAGACAACATTATATGGATACTGGTAAATTGTAACAAGTAAATAGATGCGTTTAGCATTTCATTGATTAAAATCACTTGCTGTAGTCAATCTCAATGCTTCTGTAGTCACAGCAATTAACTTGATATCTCTGCAAATAGGGCTCACACAGAACTAAATATCTGTAGGCAGAATGGTAGAGCACAACTGTGGTAAATTTAAATAAGACCTGAGAAAAATTGTAATTAAAGGAAGGGTTAACCTAAGGTTTATTTATTTGCCTTTGTGGCAGTTTAGAGCGTAATAAAAATTCTGCAAACAATGAAGGAAACGAAGTATTTCAGAGTCTGATGCCATCTAGATTGGCATGAAAGACTAAGGTATATTTAATTTTCTCCTCCAATTGCAAGTCTCTATGAACCATGAATTATAGCATTTGGTGATAGAATTTCTTGAGTAAGACCGCTGGTAAAATTCTCTCAAAAGAAGGTCAGACACTGCAAAACAGGTGGCATTTGCTGTTCTCCTTCAAAGAGTTTTATTCATCCTGGGACACAAATTAGGCACCGGCCTCCCCTGATGAAAACTATCACGGTATCTGCTGCTCCAATGACAGCTGTCTTATTCATGCCACTGTGAAGGTTCGGGCTAATCACGTGATTAGCTCTTAAGCCACAACAATGCTTTATAAGAACTGAAAGTAATAAGAAGCCTTGTATCCTTTCCTGCTTGCCCATACGATTGCAGGTGCTTTCTTGAAAAAAACAAAAACAAAAACAAAACAAGACAAAACAAAAACCCACAAAACAAAACAACTCCCCAAAACAAACAAACCTCCAAGGACAAAGCTATGGCACCAATAGCAAGCCAAGAAGTGACACAGATGGCAAGACATGGTTTGAATGCAGGAGGCCAGAGAGTGATAGTTCCGGGCAGGAAGGTTCTTGCTACAATTTCTTTTCACCCTTTCAGACAAATAGGAGGGAGGGTACCAGAGCTTAGTTAGGCAGTTTGGGCCTGAGATAAAAGTCATTCTGATAAGAATATTTGGGTTACAGCCTGGATCACAGAGAGTCCTCAGAGTGGCAAAAGAGGATCACACATAAATCCTAATTGGATGACCTGACTGAACAAGGAGAAAGCCAGAGTTCTAAGAGCTCAGAAAAATAAGAAAGAAAAAGACCAGGAAGGCATTGAAATATGAAGATAAAATCAATACAGAATTGCCTAGGAAATCAATAAGAGGGATAAAGGACGTGCAGGGGATGTGAAATATGTGTTCCGTCTCCTGTACAAGTAGGAAATCTGGCAGCATGTTTTGAACATGCTGCAACGCTGTAATTAAAGCTCAAGGGAGAGCGGCAAAAAGGAATCTTAATAATCAAGTGAAAAGATGCCACGGCAATAAGGGACTCCTTGTCAGGAAAACAGTTTCATAGGCAAATCTTAAGTATAATATGAACTCATGAATGCACCCAGAAGAGAGATCGATAATGGTGTACGTGTATTTGTGGGAGTTGACATGGGGGCTTGTTTTTATCACTATAACCCAATAAAAGTGTCATCTTTCGTGAGGCCAAAGTAATGCACTGATACAATCACCGCAAGCCCAATGATCACAGCATTGTCTGCGGGTTTACTTCAAAGTAAGAGATTATTTCCTCTCAGATTCCCAGGGTATCTGCAAAGGGACAGAATCCCCAAGAGTCAGTCTCTCAAAGTCAGTTGCATCTATAGAAATCCAAGGATATGTGTTTATACTTACTCTCTCACATACTACATATAAATAAGCAATTTTTAAAAACCCATATATAATGCATATATGTAGACATGTATATGTATATACACACTCTCCAAATAGTATTACTAAGACTCAAATTTGACAATGTAGGCAAAACATTGGGATATTCCTGGTTAAAAAATTGCTATAATTTTTTTTATTGTTCTTTCTTCGTTTAAGAAGAGATGAAGTAGTTTACAAGTCCAGGGAAAACATTCATATCATCATCTATGTGAAAGTCACTATTCTTCAAATTGTCTCCAAGGGTTTCATTCACAGACACCATGGTATAAACAATGGCTCCATTTCAGGATTTGTTTAATATATACTCCTAATTATAACCAACATGGTCTGCATATAAGACAATAAAAATTGAGCACCTGGATAGCTCAGTCAGTTGAGCATCTGAATTTCAATTTTGTCTCATGTCATGATCTCATGGTTCATGGGTCTAAGCTCTGGACTGGGCTTCACACTGACAGCACAGAGCCTGCTTGGAATTATTTTTCTCCCTCTCTCTCTGCCTCTCCCCCCAACTCTCTCCCTCTCTCAAAATAAATAAATAAATAAGAAGTCTATGGAAAATGAAATGTTTCCTCATTATTGAAATACATCTATCAGAACTTGTGGATTCAGATGATGTTTGTCTCCTTCAAAGGTCTTATTTACACAATTTATAATAAAAATGCTTCTGATTGCCAGTTACTTTTCAATATTTTAAGTTTGATAAGAATCAAAAAGTATATATAAACAAAAATTAAGTGTTGTAGATTCCAGAAAATGGTAGCAGGTAGTAAAAATAATTGTTTCAACTCAACCAATCATCATGTCAAAACAAAGAACTAGTTAAGAAAATCAAAAACACCAGACAATATTTACAATGAAACAAAAGGTAGCAAAGCATCTTCAGAAACCCCAAAGTACAAGAACATAGAAACCACCAATGGCCACAAGATTTATATTAATATCTGTGCTGAAAAAGCAAAGGGAAGGAATAGGTTTCTGATAATGTTTAAAGAGCCCCTCAAAATAGACAATAGATATTTGCTAACTAGTATGGTAGACCACTATAAGAATAGTATCTAGGGCACCCGGGTGACTCAGTTGGTAAAGCAACCAATTCTTGGTTTCAGTGCAGGTCATAATCTCACAGGTTCCCAAGGCCAAGTGCTGCATTAAGATCTGTATTGGCAACATGGAGCCTGTTTGGGATTCTCTCTCTTCCTCTCTCTGCCCCTCCCCATTCATGCTCACTATGAAAATAAATAAACTTAAAAAAAAAAAAAGGATGTTATCTGAGACAGGTAGAAGTTTTGCCTTCTCCAATAGTGGGTGAATGCTTGGAACCTATGGAAAGAAGATTAAAAGGTGGCTGGGCAGGATGGCCTCTGTGAGTTGTAAAATTGAAGCATCCATGTCAGAGTCCTATGTGGAGGAGCAGATACTGAATGTCATCAAAATTGGCTGCATCAATAAAGCTGAAGGAATGAGAAGGTCCAAATAAGAGTGGTGAGGTAGATGGAAAGAAACAGTGCCAGAAAATCTCAAAAAGCCTTTGGTCATATATATTTTTAACATTACATTAAAACAACAGAAAAGAGCTCTGTAAGGTTAGTTTTCCTGAAACCTAACTTCTTTTAATTAAAAAAAAAAAGAAAGGAAAAAAGGGTAAGCAACAAAAAAGTATTGGATTAAATTCCTTACTTAGCTCTTTCAAGGTATAAAAAATAATGATAAAGAGCAGTATAGCTTTTCTATAAATAATAAGAGTTCATAAAAAGGACATACCCATAAACACATAAAAGGACAAAATAAATCTGAGTTAGAAACATTTAATAATGAGGTGACCAAACTTAGGAAAACTAGAAATTGAAAAAATCATTTAAAAAGACTAACTTAGAAGAATCACAATTTAACCAATAATGCCTTAAGAGAAGAATATAAGATAAAAAGGTGAACATTTTCCTAAATCATAAAGAAATGAGCAAAGAAAACATTTAAAAAAAATTGTACATAGACAAACAACATCCAACATATGGGTAATGAGAATGTCTTAAGAAGAAAACCAAAGCAAATAACAGAGCCAATATTAGAACACATAATCTAAGAAATATTTGCAGAATGAGAAAGAAAGAAAGAAAGAAAGAAAGAAAGAAAGAAAGAAAGAAAGAAAGAAAGAAAGAAAGAAAACCAAGAAACTACACATTAAAGGAGAACACTACATTCCCCGAAATGTCATGCCAGGAAGATTAACCCCAAGACCTGTTCTGATAAAATTATTGAATTTTAAATAAAGAGAAAAATTCTTTGGCTACTCAATAAAAGGCAAAACAACTAATAAAGAAAGAAAACCTAGATTATCAGAGTTTTGGACACCAGTGCTTCATGTCAGAAGAAAATGGAGTAATACATTTGAGCTACTAAAGGAAAGAAAATGCACAAAGAAATTTATATCCAGTAAATCTGACTTTGAAGCATAGAGGTCACAAACTATTAATATGTAAGGTGTCAATTATATCCATGTCCTTAAGGCTGTATTAGAGAACTAGCTTTAGACAACCAACAGAAGTAGATACTGATATAAGGACTAGAGGTGAACATTCAATACATAGCTTATAAAATGAAGACCCAATGAGGATTTAAAAATGGAAAATACTATGTAGTAGCCATATTCCCTGATAATAAAGAAATGGTACAACCAGAAACGTGGGGAGAATGAGGAGGGCATATACAATAACACACATATAACTATTTTCAGTAGTTGTACTGGATAATAACATTAGTATTGTTATTATTATGTTGTAGCTATATAATGTGAAATAAAGGATATGGATAATTCTCATCCTATGTTGTTGAAAACCAGGATTCCTTTTTTCAAGTTTATTTATTTACTTACTTATTTTGAGAGAGAGAGAGAGAGAGAGAGAGAGAGAGAGAGAGGGCGAGCATGCACACCACATGTGCAGGTGCGGTAGGGGGCAGAAAGAGAGGGAGAGAGAGAATCCCAAGCACGCTGCACAACATCAGCATAGAGCCCTACATAGGATCATTACAGACAGTGGGATCATGGCCTGAGCCAAAATCAAGAGTGCCACCCAGGTGCACCTGAAAACAAGGGTTCTTAGTATTTTGAATTTGAATTGAAAGTTGTCAATGTGAACATATGATATATTTTATCTTTAAACATGTCCTGCTTCATTCTATTGAAAAGATCTAGAAATAATAGTCAACCCAATTGCAGAAGGCTTTGAGCACCAGGGTACCATTTCCCACTAAAAGAAATCAGCTACATAGTTATGTAGCTGATTAAAGATTTGGTATGAGAAATGTATGAGTAGTACCTAGACAAACTGTCATACTAGACAGCAAAGAATCTTCAAAGACTATAAGGTCACATCAAAAGAACTCAACACCCAATTTGAAGAGGCTTCCACTGGCCAAGTTTGGGAAAACTTGAACTTAAAGGAGAATAATCACTACCATGGATTGTAACCTATTGATATGTTTAAGTCCATAAATTCATAAGATACTATTTTTAATTTTTTTCAAGATACTATTTTTTTTAAATGGCCACTTTCAGGAGTACATACAGAAATAAACTAATTTTCTTGAAAATTGGTAAATCCACTTGAGGAATCAATTATTTGTTCTGCCTTTTTCAATAGGATTACTATTGGGAAATCAAGTAATAAATCAGGGGAAGTATTTATTAATGAGGTTAAATTAGATCATGAAAACAAAAGGAAAAGATGACAGAATCAAAATAACACTATTTTGCAACCTCAGTGATTAAGATATGTAGGTCATAAACATCAATATCTACAAACATCACAAAAAAGAGGAAATCAGGTAATGTATCCTTTCTGATAAAAGAACATACTACATGAATGTTCTTACAAAAGGGATTGAGCCTGAATCTGGTCAAAAATCTGGAATCCAATTTGCAGAAAATACAGAGGACAGAAGGATATGCTGTTTGTGCCTCAAGTATAGGTAATTGGCAAAATGCAGATTACGGGAAACTGTACAGATCAAATGTCCTGGGTTCTATAATAGATAAATTATAAACAAAGTAAAGGGAAGGAGGGATAATGTGTGGCTTCAAGAAGACTAAAAAATATATCAAATTTCAAAAATGGGCAAGAATAAATCATAGTGGCCAGAGAAAGTATCAAAGTATGTACATTTTGATTAATAAATTTATAAGGAAACGAAGAAAATGAATTTTTAAAAGTTAAGAAGTAGTTTATTTTTTATTGTTTTTAACATTTTTATTTAGTTTTGAGAGACAGAGACAGAGCGTGAGCAGGGGAAAGGCAGAGAGAGGGAGACACAGCATTGAAAGCAGGCTCCAGACTCTGAGCTGTGAGCACAGAGCCCAATGCAGGCTCAAACCCACGAACGTGAGATCATGACCAGATCTGATCTGAAGTCAGACACCACACCAACCAACTTAGCCACCCAGGCACCCCAAGAAGTAGTTTAATTTAGAGAGGAAGGCATAGATTGTAATTATGACTGGGGGCACAGGGGGTTTTATTCATGGCTGGAAAATTATTATTTCTCAATACAAATACTGGCTATAAGAGGGTTCATCTCTAAATAAGTTATATATGTGTTATTTTTATACTATACAATAATTAGTTATAGATTTGTTTGCTGTGATGTATCTATATTTTATAATAAAAAGACTTGTAAAAAGTGTTATGTTTTAAAGAGGGTTTAAATAAAGGTATGTTAAAAATTTTGAGGTTAAAAAAGAGGATGTAATAAAGTAACAAAAAGTATTTTTTGTGTAGTTCACCAGATAATTAGAAACATGTTCAAAAGAGTTTTGCAAATATTTGAATGATACCCTTATCCAGGCATCATTGTTAGAGTAAAAATATAATATGCCTTGGTAATTACTTTTATAGGAAAATATCTTATTTAAATGAATAATTTCTAGTACTTTAGAAAAACCATTGCATTTAAATTCCAAATATATTAATTTATCAATGTGGGAATATGGAACTGTAGGGGGTTATGAAATACCACTCACCTATCCTCTATTTAGGGCAGATCTACATGGAAACTATCTCAGAACAATATTTTTTTCTTCTCTTTCCTTCATCTCCCTATTCTTTTCTCACTCATCTCTTCTTCCGTTCTTCTCATGCAAAATATCAGGAAGTTTAGGGGATCCACTGTATAAGCCCCTCCTGAGGCTCTAGGAAGGTCCCTAAAAATGTACCTACAAGAACATGTGTTTGTCAGTTTGTAAAACTAAGACATTCTGACCACAAGTAGTCCATATTTGTCCCTTTCCTGTTGGTCAGATGTCCTCTCCTATCTGGTGGCATTGTGTAAAGTCATTTTTGCAATTCAGCGGCAGTGAAACTAAGCTGGGAATATGGTAGGTTGAGTTAGAGGGGATATTTACTGGCTTGTATTCTCTTCAATTTCTAGATAAGTTATTGCTCAGCTCACTGTTCTGGTGAAGGAATGATTCCAAGAACAGTCTGCTTGCTGTCCTGATTCATCATGCTGATACGAAGGGGCCAGGCCCAAGGTCAGATCACTATGTGAAGATATCTAATAGCAATGACTACTGGAAGTATGTAAGTATTGAAGGAGGTACACATTCTAGAGATGTTGGTTCTCATTGGAGCCTGGTCAAAACAACAGGAATATATTCAGGAATGTAAAACATGCAATTATAAGCACATACATTTTTTTGATAAAAATCATACAAATTGAATTGGTCAGTATGTTTGTATTTGTTTCATTAGCTTCCCTCCCTGCCCCATGCAAAAAGATGTTAGTATTAAAGCATGGGGACAGGACCCATGGGTAGAGCTGCATGTGATTGGAAGGGGCAATTGATATACATAATTTGTTGCAATTTCTACAGTAAGAGTATGTTCTTGCTCAGGACAATTGGGCTAAGTTTTGCAATGAAAAGTGGATTCCTTGATTAAAAAGAATACCATCTTTGAGTAGAAAGAGGCCATTGCCCAGAGGACAGGAATTTCTGTTCTACAAGAAAAAGAGGTAATGTTGCATCATACAAACATAATCTGAATTTGATAGAGGGACTCTATTAAGTATCCAGTGAAGTCACTATTTTTAGAGGTTTTGCATAACCAATGCTATTCAATTCTCCTAAAAGCCCTGGGAGGTAAACATTATTGTGAACACTTTTTAGATGAAAAAAGCAGCTCAGAATGTTAGCTGAAACTAGTAGCATAAGTCCATATTTGAACCAGGCCATCCTGACTGCAAAGTTCACGTGTTATTCCATTGTTTGGCAATTAATTACCTAGCTATTTAAACTCTCTGACTTCAGTTTCCTGATCTGGACAAATATGATATTTGACTACAAGACTTTGCAATCCTCAAAGTCTTCGATTCTGTGAAACCAAGTTAAGCAAACTTTATAATCCCCCTTGTTAGCTCATCCTCATTTCATATAAGTAGGAAATTCATCTGGATTTCCTTCCACTTCATCTAAATTTGGTAATAATTAAAATCCATCTCCTTTCCATCTGTCCTTTGCAAAGGTAAAGAACAGCCAGTTTGTCACAATCTTGCATAATATCTTTCTGTTATGATGAGAGAAGCAAAAGCAGGCAGGGAGGCACGAAGGAAACTCTTGAAGGGAATGTCTAGTAAGAAAGCTGGACATAGGCTTCAGCTCATCTGAAATACTTCTATGTGAGTCTCGACCTCAGCAAGCAATAGAAGAAGAAAAAACTGCTTTATTTTTATACAGAGGCTTCTGCTCATCTGAAATACTTAAATGTGAGTTTCAACCTCAGCAATCAATAGAAGAAGAAAATAATGCTTATGCTTTATTTTGCTCATCTCTCAGGTGGTACTAAGCATGAATGTCTAAATGACATCTGGAAAGCTTTAAGTAACATACAAATAATAACTTCATGACTGGTACATTTAAAAGATGTATGGAAAGTGATTGTGGAAATCCCTGACTATCTATGGAAAGTCAGAAAGTGTTTTCACTAATCTGGAAACAAGGATATGGACCAGAGAGCCAGCAGGGGATTGGGGAAGGAGGGATTTCCCCCACTTCCCATGGGGAGTTCTGATCTGTGATATCTTGGTGGGCCATGGCGGGCTTTCAGGCTGCAGCTTTAGCTCTGCTGTTGTCATTATCATATCTATTTCTGACTGTGTCTTCTGCCTTGTGGTGGGCTCTGCAATTGCTCTGCTGCAGTCCCTTTGTTAGAGATTTGCCCTCTTGACACATCCAAATGAAGAAGTTGCAGCACGAAAAGTAGATTGATGACAGACCCCAGGATTCCATTCCTTGTAGTAGGACCTGAAATCTTATCTACATGTCATCTAGCTAATCAGAGGTCCACAGCGAGATTTGTCAGAAATTTCTGTTTTAAAAAAGAAATTCAGACACAGTTGACAGGAGAATTGGAATGTTTTTCCCCAGGTCCTGTGGCGGCTACCAGCGCTGTCTCTTATTATGCGAGAGCAAGCCTGAGGCTCTGGCGAAGGGAAACTCAGGGTGGCCTCCTAAGGACTTCAGCCCAGGAGGCCCCTCCCTGCCCTCAACTACAGAAAACAAAGAGGAACCGTCCACCAATACCAGAAAGCAGAGACTAGGTAAAAACAGAGCCACAGAATATCAAACTGATTTATAAGAAAATACAGTGAAACTCAGGAATTACGCAATCTGCGAAAGATAGTGTCAAATGGGGTAACTCCATCTTTCAAACAGGTTGGAGAATCACAGAGGTAACCAAACTAGTAAAATCTTTGAGGAGAAAATGCCCTTTTTAATTTATGGAATCTACAAAACTATGGAAATTAAAATTGACATCTAGAAATTTTGGCTCTGAAAAAGCGATCCATATCCTTAGAAGCTCTTGGCTTTTTTCCTTTTAATAAAGTACAAAGTGCACTGGCCTTCAAATCAGATCTTGCCAGAGATGGGAATACAGACATTTATTAAGCTCTTTGCCAAAACCACGCTATTATTCTAAGTAAATCATCTCTGGAAGTTGCACAAGAGGACATGAAGCTTTGTGGTTAAGAGCACAGATTCCAGAAATGAAATGTCTGAGTTCAAATCCTAGCTCTGCCACCTATAAATTTTCATCTAGCTACTTAGCATCTCTCTGTATCTGTTTCCTCATCTATAAAAGTAGAATGATGACAGGGTGCCTGGGTGGCTCAGTTACTTAAGTGTAGGACTTTGATTCAGGTCATGCATGATCTCATAGTTCATGGGTTCGAGCCCCAAGTTGGGCTCTGTGGTGACAGAGCCTGCTTCACTTTCTGTATCTCCCTCTCTCTCTCTCCCTCCCCTGCTCATGCTGTCTCTTTCTCTCTGTCTCAAAAATAAATAAACATTAAAAAAGTAAAAAAAAAAAGTGGAATGATGACAATAATCTACAAGCATCATAGGATGATTGAGGGGATTTAGAAACATCAATAAAAAGTGTCTGACACCTAAGAAATAGTCCATAAGTGTTATTATTGTTATAATTTCATCAGTTGGGATAGGCTATGTTAAACTACTTAACAATCACCCCCAATATTTTAAGATTTAAAATGAAAAAGGTTATTTCTCACGCATTCTACAGTTCTATTGGCAGAGAAACTCTACTCATCAGAGTTGTTCATGGAACCTGGCTACCATCTTGAATGAAGCAGCCACCAGCTTGAAAACTGATGGTTGATGCACCAGAAAAAAAAAGAAACTTGAAGGGTTTTAAGTCAATATTTATATACCCCATCCCAGAAAAAAAGCAAACCACCATTGTTCACAACTCACTGGCCAGAAACAAGATACTCGGTTCCATTAAACTACAAGAATAGCAAGAAATGCAAATTTTTATGCACCTAGGAGAAAGAACTATAACTCGTGACTAATATGAATACCCATCATTATTTTATTATAACATTAGTCATAGTAGTAGTAACATACTAAACTATCTTTTCAAGATAGGAACAATCCATTTGTTAGAGTGATATATTCCTATGTGAGAGAAAGATGGAAACTAAAAATGGTTTTTCTTATGTACTTCATTCTCATCAATATAATATTTAGTTGCAGACTAAATAATAGCACTTGAATATGTGATAAGTATCAGATAATGTTACACTTTCACACATCTTTTTACATAATTCTAACTACTCTAAACGGCAAGAAAATTTAGCTCAATTTCACAGATGAAAAAGCAGTACTTAGAGAAATTACCTAATTTATCCAGTAACAAAGCTAATAAGTATAGAGCCAAATTTTGGATTCAGATCTGCAGGGTTCTATGCACATCATCTTCATACCATGCCCCATATAAATCTAGTACAAATGAGCCATATATTGGTCTCTCATGCTCATGTAGAAAGTACACTATAGATATGAACTAACCTGAGAAAAAAATGAAGTTTCACCTAGAAATTTTATAAAATCTTAAGTCTTTGTCTTGATTTACTGATGGTAAAAAGGGAAAATTTTGTCTACTTGACATTATAAGAAACTAAGTATTCTTCTTTGGGATGTGTTCAGTTTTAAGTTCAGAAAAATACTTTTTATTTCATAATCCTTATTTTCATTCCCAAGGCAAAACTTGAACTTTGGACCTCAGTCATAAAAGAATAGCCTTATTAAGAAATGTTAGTGTTGTTCTGCTATGAGGATTCTGAATTCCAGAATCCTCGTATGACCCTCTGGATGGATCTTCTTCTTTATTTAATTTTTATAATAGTTTATTGTCAAATTGGTTTCCATATAACACCCAGTGCTTCTCCCCACAAGTGCACCCCTCCATGACATCACCCCCATCCCTCCCTCCCCCTCCCTCTTCAGTCCACGGTTCATTTTCAGTTTTCAATACTTTAAGTCAATATTTATATACCCCCTCCCAGAAAAAAAGCAAACCACCATTTGTATCCCTCTCTCTCCCCAACTCTCTTTCCCCCTTCCTCTCCCTATGGCCCTCTGTTAGGTTTCTCCTATTAAACCTATGAGTGCAAACATATGGTATCTGTCCTTCTCCACCTGACTTATTTCACTTAGCATGACACCCTCGAGGTCCACCCACTTTGGTACAAATGGCCAGATTTCATTCTTTCTCATTACCATATAGTACTCCATTGTGTATATATACCACATCTTCTTTATCCATTCATTAGGTGATGGACATTTAGGCTCTTTCCATGATTTGGCTATCATAGAAAGTGCTGCTATGAACATTGGGGTACATGAGCTCCTATGCATCAGCATTTCTGTATCCCTTGGGTAAATCCCTAGCAGTGCTATTGCTGGGGACCCTCTTCATTAGAAAAGCCCATGGACTGGAAGGAATAATGGGATGGACTAGCAGGGCACTGAATGCAGCAATGACATTCAACACAGTATTTGGGGACACTAACTTTAACAAAACTGGTCTAATGTGAGGTTGGGAAGAATGCCTTTTAGATTGGGCTAAAAAAGAATAAGAAGAGACCATAATAATCCCCCAAACACATGTTTCCCATGAATTATCTGGTTCTTAGCTCATTTCAGGAAGCAGAACTTGAGGCAGAATTGTTAGGCTTTATGGAAACAACAAACGTACTATCTGAACTTTGTATTCCTGTGTAGAAACCATTTTCAACTGGAAAGATATCCCTTTATCTCCTAAATTATGTGTGTAGCCCTTGAAATATAGCATGACAAACTTGGGGGAAAATTCCGTATTTTGGCCTATATGTTTTTTATTTGATCAATTTTATAAAGATTTATTGGAAGAAAAAGGATACAACTCTAAAAGAACAAACAAATGCAAATCTCTGACTTTTCTTTTCTTTCTAGATTGGATTAATTCCAGCCACTTCACAGTACTCACTCCTGGCCATTCACAGCTTTTTGCATTAACTGAAGGCACCTAATGGATCACTTACACCCATATAACACAAGCAAATAATTATATGATGCTTAAGACATGCTAGGTACTGCTCTAATATTTTATGCTCTAGTATTTTATTCTCACAATAACCATTGCAGTAAGTACCATTATTATTCCTGTTTTATGATTGAAAAAAAAGTGGGTACCAGCATGGTATAGAACTTACCCAAAGTCACACAGCTAATATATAATAAATTCAAAATCAGGGAGTCTAGTGCTAGAGTCCATCCTCTTTTCCTTAAATTATACTTTTAAGTTTGATATTATCTTTATTTGGAAGATGTTTTTACCCTCAAATGCCTGGTTAAATCCTTCAACATTCAAAACCTAGCTTTGACATTTACTACCTAGGAAAGTCGTTCTTAATTCTTTTTTACCCTCAGCTTGCCATTCTTTAGGAGACTAGGGGCCAACCCTCTGTGGCTCAGGCAGTCTGAGATTGCCCTTAGTTGCTGGCCTTCTCCACTAGACTCTGAAATGCTGTACACTGGTACTATACAGAGATAAGAGTTATATTTTGTTCACTAGTTGGTGAGTGATCTTTGAAATATGGTTAAAATCATTTTTAGTATTTTTGAATGGGTATAGCTCAGAACTTTACCACAAACAAAAACCAAATGAAGAATTCTTTTGACATGCAGGTGTTTCTCAGAGAAAAATGAGCATTGTCTATTTTAAAGCAATTTTACAGCGTTTCTAGCCTTAATCCACAAGGTGTCACATTTCTATGTCTTTTTCTCTAAAAGGACTTTTCTCTAAAAGGACAACTATTTCTGAGATCTAAAGAATGTTTTCTTTAGTTTTTACAGAGAGAAAGAAAATCAACAAAACAAAAGCAGATGTTTGTGATTATATTATATTTGAGGAAAGGCTTTGGGAGACAAGTTTTTCAAATACTGAGTGATTCAAATCTCAACAACCTTAAAGAATTCTGGTTCCAAGAGTGAACTAAAAAATATCCTTTGTGTGAGCTCTGATGACAGAAGTCAAGGCGATAGTTTTAGACAACATGACATTAAGTCAATAGCTTGTTTTGAAAACCATGTTGATATGAATGACTTCTTTATAGTAAGCAGGGGATTCAGAGTGAGTTGTTAGAAAAGAGCTTGCTCTATATGTGGCTGCTCCTTCAATGTCCTTTTCAGAAATTTCTTCCCTTTAGCCCCCTACTGAGAGGGAGAAAGTCACAGCATTGTCCAGTGGTCCCAAGCTAGAGGATTCTTCCCGTTTTCAGCATGTCCCTCTACAAATAGCAGAGGCTTCAGAGCTAAAGCTGCCAAATCCTGAGTTGAAATCCCAGCTGGGTGGTCTCAGGAAGTCACTTCTTCCTGGCTTCTTTCTCTTCTGCTCCTCTTCTTCTTCCTCTTCCTTCTCTTCCTTGTTCTTCAACAATCTGTTAAGCTTAATTAATTTTACTCTAAAGTGAGAATCATAACAGGTATCTCATAAGGTTGTTAGAAGGGTAAAAAGAAACAATAAAATTCTGTAAAGTGCCTGGCATTGTATGAAATACACACAGAGGCAAATAGTCATTGTGGCAGTTATTGTCTATTGTGCATTATCTGAAGGTAATAAAGGCAGGGTAGTCAATATAATGAGGATTGTTAGTTTTGTTCCATGATGGATGAATGTGGTCTGGAATACTATTCCTGTAGAAGCCAGCGAGATGGATCTGAGAAAATGGACTTGTAAGGCACCAAGCAAACTGTGGGGCATTACCTCAAAGCTTCACATGATAAAATAAGACCAGGGAAACCCAAACCTACACACAATTACATTAAGAGAACATCTTTTTCTACTGAAGGTTAGTCTCAAGAGTTTTACATTCACTGCAATGGAATACTTTTCCCTCCTTACTGGATTTAAAATCTTTACATCCTGCCTAAGCATGGTAAAAAAAAAAACTGTCAAATGAGAAGCAGTGTATAGAAGAGCTGCATGACAAGGAAGGAAGGAGGTCATCGGATTATTATTTTAATCATTTAAATTCCACGTTCCAATTTCTGGGCAGAATCACACAGGTCTATCTACTGCCTCCCCTTTGTCTATATCCCTTTTCTAGATTTCTCTTTACCACGATTAAGCTTGAAAAATTGAGGAAAGTTTTTGAACAGACTAGGTAGCCTGATAAATCCTACCATTTCATAGCATAGATGGAAGTCAATTGCCTTTTATAATGACTAGCTCTTATGCTTCCTATCACTTTTTTCTCATGTGATGCACAGCTGTCCTCTCTAGGGTTCAGATCACTACCTGTGCTTTGGGTCCCATGCCATTGAACCTCTTCAAGATTCACATAATTCAATTTCCCCAATCAACTGTACCCTTCTATTGACATAAAACATGATTCAATAACTTCCATATTAAGGAGGAAAGGAAGTGAGTGAGGGAAGCTGGTAGGGAGAGAGGGAAGGAAAATTTAGGAACAATTTTAGGAAGAGTATTTTTGTAAATCTGTATAAAAGACAGATATCTGAAGGAAGTGCATAATGCAGATATCTGAAGGAAGAATGTTTCAGGTAGTGAGAATAGTGGCATCAGCCAGGGTGCTGAAATAGAAGTATGGCTGACACACAGAGATCATTGGGGATAGAACAGAAAAAGAGAGGGAGAGTAAATGAGAAAAGGTAGGGAGGGCTTTGAAGGTTAATGTCAACTTTGACTTTAACTGAATGAAACAGGGATCCAGTAGATGGTACTGATAGAAGAATGGCTTCATTTTACTCACCATTTAAGGGATCATTCTAGTGACAGTGTTGTGAATCAGCTAAAGGGAGTATAGGCAATAGCAGGAAGACAAAATAGTAATTTAGTAACTTGGGTAAGAAATTGATAGCATAAGGTAAGAAATGTTGGTGGCCTGACTGAGGTTAACATGACAGTGAGTGATTAGGTCCTAATAAGTGAATCAATGCGTCTATATTGAAGGTAGAAATGGCAGCATTTAATGATGGATTAAAATATGAGATTTAATGGAAAGAAAGGAGTAAAAATGGACTTCAATGTGTTTGGCTTGAACAACTTGAAAAAAAATCCATTTTCTTTAGGGAAAACTAGGAGAGAAAATGTTGGGGGTGAAGAGAAGATCAATGATTCATTTCTAATCTGTTAGTTTGAGAGGAGGATTAGGCCTTGAGGAAGAGCTATCAAAAGATAGTTACACCTATGAAACTGTTCATCAGAAATGAGGTCTAGGGTGAAGATATAAGTTTGTAAGTCATAAACATAGAGATAGTATTTAAAGCCATGAAACTGGAAGAAATAACCAACAGATTAGAGCAGACAGAGAAAAGGAGGCCAAAGAGTAAGCCAAATGCAATTCAATAATTAAAAGGTGGGACAATAAAGAAGAACCAAAATGAGAGCAGGGTTCCATGAGTTTGGAGAAAAATTAGTAGAAGAAAGTACCCTGGATGCCCACTGAAAAGAGTACCTCAGGGATGAGGAATGATTATTTTTGTCAAGTGCTGTTGCTGCATGGTAAGCTAAGTCTTAAAATTGGTCATTGGATTTCACTACACAGAGGTCATCAGTGACCTTGATAAGACCAATGTCAGCGGAGTTTGGGGGAATGGAAGAGAGAAATTAAAGATAGATTTTTTTGCAGATGTCTTCCTGTAAAGGGGAGAAGAGAAATAAATAGGTGGTATAGAATATGAGATCAACAGGGTCATGTGTCTTTTTAAAAAAGGAAAAATTGAGGTGCCTGGGTGGCTCAGTCAGTTAAGCATCTGACTTCAGCTCAGGTCATGATCTTACAGTCCATGAGTTTGAGTCCCGTGTTGGGCTCTGTGCTGACAGCTCAGAGCCTGAAGCCTGCTTTGGATTCTGGGTCTTCCTCTCTCTCTGCCCCTCCCCCATCATGCTCTGTCTCTGTCACTCAAAAATAAATAAACATTAAAAAAACTTTTAAAAACAAAGGAAAAATCATTGCTGGGAATAATGAAGTAAAGACAAAATTCATGATGCAAGAAAAGTAGAAAAGAGGATTTGATCTGTATCATTGAGTAAGCAATAAGCTAGGTTAAGCCACACCTGTAAACATTTGAAGGATCAGTTCTGAATAACCATACCACTTTGGACACCTGAACAAATCTAAAAGATAGCAGGGGGACCTAGATCTTTCCTCCTCCATTAGGAGTGCATAAAAGCAGCTTAGGAGGAGTAAAGAAAGACCATCAAGAGTTAGGAGAAAGAGTTCTGAATTTAAATATATAAATGGTCCTGAAATCAACTAAAATAACCATTTAATGTTTATGTTTATAGGATTTTTAAGTTTAAAATATTTCTCAGTGCTCTCCTTTTTCTCCTAAGCCCACACCCCTTCTGACAGTGCAATAATAATCCAGAACGGAATTAAAGAACTCTAAATGTGTTTGTTCTTCTAAAGACACATTTAGCTCTCTACATTATTTTGTTAATCCCCCAGCACCTTTTTTTTTTTTTTGGTTAGAGTTTTTTTTTTAAGTAGTTTATTGTCAAATTAGTTTCCTTACAACACCCAGTGCTCTTCCCCACAAGTGCCCTCCTCCATCACCACCACCTCTTTTCCCCCCTCCCTCTTCAACTCTCAGTTCGTTTTCAGTATTCAATAGTCTCTCAAGTTTTGCGTCCTTCTCTCCCCAACTCTCTTTCCCTCTTCCCCTCCCCCTGGTC
>NC_043706.1:46194340-46219305 GCF_006229205.1 Suricata suricatta
GAGATCATGACCTGCGCCCAAACCAAGAGTTTGATGCTTAACAAACTGAGCTACCCAGGTGACCCCGACATTAAAGTTTAACCACACTATCCTGACTTTCTGCATAATTAGTTTATATACAACTAACCTATAAGCTATACTCTTAATGATTTAAAACTAATGCATGCCTAGCCTACTTCAGTTAGTTGCAGTCCCACTGGGGAGGCTCCCTGTGAATCTGAGTCTTGTCCTGATGCTGCACCTACCAGTTCTGTATTATGTGGGATTTACACTATGGAAAAGGAATATAATAGTCCTCCAAGAACTTCAGAGCCAGGGTTTAACAATTCATATGGAGCAAAGGAAGAGGGGATAAAGTCCTTCAAATGAGAAGACTGTGGGTTGATGGAGCAGCTTCATAGCTTAGAGGTAAAGTAATCTGGCTGCACATTGGCCTAAATCCACGCTCAACATCTATAGCTCAATGTGCCTCAGTTTCCTCATGTACACAAAAAGGATGATATTAATATATACACCTAAAATGTATAAGGATTAAATAAGTTAATATATGTAGTGCTTAAAATTGTATTTGGTGCATACATAGGACTATATTACTATTAATTATTATTATTAATTACTTTCACTCTCTTAGTTGCCAGTTTGTGCTGAACACTACTATCTTTCTCCCCAAAATTTTGACATATCTTAGAACTAGTAATAGTCTTTTTTTTCCAGGCATTGTGGCAAGAGCTGGCTTCCTGGTCGGAATAATCGTCAATTGAATCAAATGCTACATGTTCCATTTCTCTAGAGAGACAATTGCATAGTAGCACTGCCACTTAGAAGAAAAAGAAGCTGATCTTCTAATATTGTCCCATTTCCAATAACAATCTTTATTCACCTTCTTCTGCATTTATAGCAGTTGCATACGTACTGTGCTGTTGCTTAGTAAGATTTTTACATTCAGGCTTAATTGCTTGACTCTTCCAGGATCCCTGCTCATCAGTCTCTTAATTACGGTATCACATGTCTCCTGACTGTTTCCCAATTTGTCTCCACTGTTTTCAAAATGAGATGTCTATACGCAAATGGGATTCTGAATGTGGAATTTCTCCATCATTAGAGGGGGAAGCTACCATGTTCCTGCTCCATAGCCTGATGGCTCTATATCTGCATTTCCAAATAACACTGGCCTTTTCAGACCCAATACCACATGTCTAACTGATTGCAATGTCATCTCATAAACTGTCCACCGTCCTATTACAAAGTTCTTTGACAATATCACTTTCTGCATTTTAGTCTTCTCAACTGTCTACATGGAAAATGTGCAAGTTTGCTTTTTCTCCACGTGGAATCTCATTTTGTCATTTTCAGCTCCTACTTGAAATGACATCTGATAGAGAAAGTAATAAGTGTTCTTAATACTTTAGTAGGTTACCTCCCTGCATCAGGGGAAGTTTTCCAGAGCTTGGAAGAAATGGTTTTCGAGCATTTCTTTTTTTCTTTTTCTTTTTCCTATGTGTGGAAAAAAGTTGGTGCCATGTTTTATAAAGTGATCCGACTTTTTAAAATGTGTGCAGCAAATCTGGTCCAATTATACAAGTAGGGGGATCGTGCCATTTACTCACCAGTTTGTTTTTACCAGGTACACAGTTTAATAAGTATCCACAGGATGACTGGTTTATATTTTGTACTAGAGAAAGAACTTGCCTTGGATAACTGTGGACATCTTGTTACATCCCATTCCCAAATCTGTCAACCATTTAATGACAGCCAGGGCACAAAACAATGGTTTACTTGTTCATAAGCAACAAGACCCATGAGTGAAAATAGCTATTTTTCTAAGTGTTTATGTGGCAAGGAGGCAAGCTAGAGCATATAGCTCATGCTCTTGGGAAATCATCACAAAATGCTATACTGTGTTCATTTTCCTAATCAACCTGATCAGTAAGATGCTCTATGCATGGTTGTTATACTGCAGAATTCTTCTGAAAACAAAAACAAAAATACAAACTTAGCAAAAGTCAAACCCTGATTGATTTGCCTCTTTTAATATAATGCAAGTGTTTCAAGAGAACACTTTCAACATGAATCAGATTTAATTCCCATGATCTGAAAACCAATGTTTTGTCAACTGATGTTTTTTAAAAAGGATTATAGATCAACACAGTTTAAAATTATTTTCTTGGCCAAGTTGAAACAAATGTTCTACTAGTTCTTTCATTGAACAGAAAAATACATTATCAGGCTAGACATAGACTATAGGACACAATTTCACTTGCCATAAAATGTGATTTTTTGTCAAATGAACAATGTGGTTCTCCTTCTGCCCTGGCTAGTCTGGTGGTATGCAGCAGGCTTAGCCTTTCTAGAAGACGTTTATGCCTTTGTTAGTCCTTCCTTATCTCCTTGATTCCTTAACTGTGGAGTATGGTGGGGCACAGTCCTTGGCCCTTTTCTTTACCCTCACTTACTAACGTTGGAGATTTCTTGGTGTCTAGCCACTTTAGATACTATTTGTGTATTCTGAAATTTATATAAACACCTTTAAACTCTCCCTGCACTCTGACTTCTATGTATAGGATGGTACTTGATATCTCCATTGAGACTGATAACAGGCATTTTAAAAAACTTATTTATTTTTGAGAGAGAGAGAGAAAATGCAAGTAGGGGAGGGGAAGAGAGAGAGAGAGAGAGAGAGAGAGAGAGAATCTCAAGAAGGCTCCAACTATCAGTATGGACCCTGATGCAGGGCCTGAACCCCAAAACTGAGAGATCATGACCTGAGGTGAAGTCGGACCCTTAACCGAGCCACCCAGGCACCTCACTGGTAATAGACATCTTAAACTTAATATGCCCACAGTGAGCTCCAGATCCCCTTTCTTAAAGGTGTCTGCTTTCAAGTGTTCTCCAGGTATTTCCTCAAATCCACCTGCTCAGTGAGGTCTACCCTGACTACTCCCGAAAATTGCAAACCCTTGTATCCTCCCTACCCACTTCCAGGATTTAATTTTCTCCATAGCATTTACCACTATAAAAACACCATCTTTCTTATTTATTTGCTTTGTTTATCATCTCTCTTACTCCAAAGAGACTAACTCCATTAGGGCACGGGTTTTGTCTGTTTTGTCATATCCTGTTTATATAAAAAGCTACTTTTATATCCCCAGTAGCTTCAACAATGTCTGGTGCACAGAAGGTGTTCAAAAATACTCATTGATGAATTAATGACCCACATGCTACAACCTGCCTTGTTTTATTATCACTAAAGAGTTATAAAATAATGGTTATGAGAATCATCATTGTATCATACTGATACTATAAAAATACTTAAAAGTGAAGGCAGGAGAATTAAACCAAATAAAAAATGTTCCTTAATCTAATTCTTCTCCATGCTTCTAACTCATGACATCACCTCTTTTCTTTGGCATAGGCTACTAAAGATTAGAACCTTCAAAGATTCATCTAAATGAGAGCAGTTTTATATAAAAGGTAGGAAAATAAATTTAAGATAGTCCAATAATTGCAGCCGACTCCCCAATGCCACTGCTGTCAGCATATTACGCCACTAATGTTTACCTTAGGTGCATCCTCAGATTTAATGGTACAGTAGGAATAAAGTGTTGGAAGCCTGACATAGAACTGAGACCTCACCTTGGAATGTCTCCACCATCTACTTTGGCCAGAAAGGTATTTGAGTGAAAGCCCAGATGTTGCTGCTGTTTACATTTCCATGTTTTTGTGCAGAAACCAAACATGAAACCCATGAAATGGGAAGATGATTTGGCCTATGTATAGCAAGAGTAGTTCTTTCCTCCATATCTCCATTCAAGGACTATTATTTTGTCGTCTAAGAAGAGGAAATTAGGCTGACTCAATATAATAAAATTTAGTCTCATTGGATTTGGTTTATGTGTTACTATTGAAGAAATCGAGTACACTTCGAGACTTCGAGAGTCAGCTGTACATTCTCCTGTTTCCTCAAATGTCTCCCCTGATATCCTAAAACTATTCCCTTTCCCTCCAACTCCTTCTCTTCCTCTTTTGAAACTATTATTTATATTTTATGTACCTGATACCCTACTCTGTTCCCCCCAGTCTCCTGAAGAGAAAATAACCAAATATATATACACACATATATATCCTAGCACATATATATACATATATATATATATGAGTTTTTAAGATGCAAGAAATTATAACAAGAAAAATTTTAAATAAACTTAGCAGAAAATATAATTTAAAATAAGTATCAGATTAATACCGAATTAAAAAAAAAGATGTTGAAGTACACAAGCAATGAAACTGGGAAAAAGTAAATGGAAAAAAAAGACAAATGAGGGGTATTTGAGGGTTACACAAGTGAAACATTTGAAAATATAATCCCATATGGATAAAACTATAATCAATGGGACCTTTATGTACATATGAAAAGTTGAGGAAAAATGATTCTTCTTTACCCACTTTCTGGGGAAGATGAGAGGACTTAAGTTATTGACTACAAATTGCAGGAAGTATTTCTCTCTGACTTTTGCAAGCATTAAAATAACCTCCTTGGCTAATGATGTACAATATACTTCTAATTATGCACTGTATTATAGACATTAGTGCATCTAAAACATTATTTATAATCCAGTAGTTCTATGTACGGCAACGCCAAATAGTAAAGGAAGAATAGAAGCTTCTGGTATTCCCACTGCCTCTACTGCTCCTGGCACAGAAACATTGAGAAATATTGGCTGAAAAGATAGAAGAATGAATGAATACACAAATTCAAATACTTAGCAGTCTCCAAATATTAGGGTTAATCCAAACGCTGTTGAGCTGAATGGCATATTTGTCTGCTCACTCACAGACAGACCTGGACAACGTGGCACCATCTACAATCAGTGTTTCACTTACCAACACTTGATTGTCCTAGTGCTCCACACCCAATGACTACTGTTTGGTCATAGTGAGGATTTCAGCTTATGGAATCAGTTACATAATTTCAATCTGCCTTTAAACTAGTATTGACTATATTTTTTGAAATCCCTTTCTTACAGAGGCATGATTGACATGTAATGTTATATTCATTGTTTCAAATGTGCAATACCATGATTTGATATTGGTTATATATTGTGAAATGGTTCCCACCATAAGTCTAGGTACCATATGTAGGTATAATATTTTTCTTGTGATGAGAATTTTTAATATCTACTGTCTCGGCAACTTTCAAACATGCAATACAGTATTGTTGACTATAGTCACCATGCTGTATATTACATCCCCAAGACTTACTTGCTTTATAATCAGAAGTTTGTACCTTTTGACACACTTCACCCACTTCCCCAATCCTTCAACACCCAGTCTCTGGCAACCACCATTCTGTCCTCTGTATCTATGAGCTTTGTTTTATTTTCTGAAGTCTTCAGTCTTGACGAATTTCCTGTGTTTTGCCCTAAAGGGTTTAGATGTCTTTTGCTCAATTTACCAATGTCATCTTTTCCTTTAATGATTCCTTCCACTCTTTTTACTGCTCATCATATCCCTCAATACAAGGAATCCAATCACTTGCTTAGAACCAAGTGAGCATAAGGCTGAGGGAGTCTGAGGCTTTGAGCCTAGCTCCATGATAACTCCTTGACCACAGTACAAACCACACCTTAGAGGGGCAGCTTCTGGACTTTGTCACATACTTTCTCCTCTACCTAGAATTTGATTTCTCTATCTAGTCTCTACACAGCTACCAACATCCATATTTATAAGCCTGTCTCTAAGTAATTGTCTGTCCATCTATTTGACACACTGCAGATATTTTTTTAATGGTAGTCACCTATTTTTTCATATGATTTGGGGTTCTTTTATGCAAGGACTGTATTCTATATCAGTTGTACCTTGCAGTATTAATCTTGGTCCGCTATGAAATAGTCGTTCAAGTGTTTATTGATTAACTGACAAATTCTTGGCGATCTTTTGTCTTTCTTGACATCACTTCTTTATAACATGGTCCAGTCAATGATTTCATTCCTGGCACTTATGCAGGGCACTGTGCTTATAGGCTCAATTACTGTAATCTGCATTTCTACTTCTAGACCATTGAGGATGGCTTTTGGCTACAAGTATTAGAAAATTCGGAGAATAGTCATTTAAATATTTTTAAAAGCCATATAAGAAGCCTGAAAATGGTGGAAGTTGGATTTAATTCACTAACTCAGTATTAAAAAGGCAGCATTAAAAAAAAATCTTGGTCTCTCTTATTAACAGATATAAAATGGCTGCTAAAACTATGGGCATCAAGTTCAGGTTCAAGGGAAGAGGAAAGACAAAAAGGGAAGGGTGAAGCCAGTAATTCAGTCCTTTTTTTTTTTTTTTAAAGAAGCCAAAGCTTTCTAAGAGGCATTCCTGACACTTGGTATGTTTCTCCAGACTTCTCATTGGCCCCTGGAGGGGTGTGATTGAGAGAATGAGGTTGCTAATGGGTTAATGAATTAACAGAATCTGCAACAAATATGTGGCATGTGAATATGCCCCACATACCAATTTCTCTGTTCCTAAACCAAGCATAAAACTGACAACAAATTATGTAAAAAGAGATGAGGTTGTGAAATGTTTGGGGTCAAGATGAAATGGTACCCAATTCATTATCTAAAAAACTTGGAAGATGAAATCTCTGATAAATAAGGTTACATTTAGTTAAACAAGGAATAGGATACAAGGAAACATTGTTGAACATAGACTACAAAGAAAAGGAAAAAGAGCCTAGAATTTGTTACTACCTACTCTTTTCCTCCCATCTGAGAGAAATTCATCCTCAAGAAGTAGAGAACTACCAAGGAAGAGCTCTGGTCTTGCTCATGGGAAGATATAGAGCTGGCTCCATGAACAACGGGAAAGGGAGAACTGAGTTAACATTAGCAAACCATGGAAGTGTTCAGAAACCAAAATCCTAAATCATTTGAAGGTGAGTTTCAGATCCCTTCCAAAGTGAAGTAGCTATACCAATGTAAAAATCATATTAATGAACTTTAAATGTTTGCATACGTGTCTATTGGGACCAGTTAAATATGCTATTGTAACAATCAATTTAAAAATTGTTGTAGAAATATAAAAAAAAACATAGGATAGATTCATGGGTTTATTTAATCAATAACAGAATTTATTTCAATCCTGTTACTCTAGACTTCTGACACTGAATAGAGGCTAGCCTGATGTTTATATTTGTGCTTTGACATGTGAGTAAGAATAAGAACTCCGGTGAGTTTAACCCACTTAAGAAAAAAATAATTCTTAGTCACCTTAAATGCCTGAACCAGCACCCAGAAGAGTTACTGTAAATAATTATCTGCCATTATTGGATATTTATTAACATCTCTTCTGTGAAAATGCATCTTGATAACCATACAAAAAAAGCATTTTAAAAATAAAACACAAAATACACTCATATGCTCCACTAACTCACAGGTATCATCCCTTACATTGCACCTAATAATGATACACTTTTACTACAACAGGTAAATTGACTTAACTCTTATCTTTAATAAATAATCATAACAGATATAGTTTTAAGCCTCTATTTAGAATAAGTAAACTTGTTGTCCTTTGTTATGCTAAGTAGAAAACTACTATTTTTCTATACTGCAACAATTAGGAGAAATAGAATTATATATTTTGATATTTAAGAAAATATTTATTTATTCGATTTTACTCATATTTAAATTGTCAAATTTTTATCTTGTACATAAATAGAGGGTTAGAGTTCAGGGCGAACATTTAAATTCATTTTTTAGTTTCTTTTTGAGCCTCAGATCAAACATTAGGTGGCACTATTGTCACAATGAAAAACTACTACGTTCACTCACTTTTCTTCACTATCTAGAAGAATCTTTTTTCAAAATTCTCATTTTAGACCTTGCTATGGATTATTTTCACTTTTCCAGTGTGATTAAATATATCTGCAGTAAACATAAAAAAGATTAAAATTCATTGTCAACATCTGCTATTCACTAAGATGTGTGAACCATAACTTTTTAAAGAAGTGTTCTCTGAATTCTATAATTTAAAAGATATTTGCCTAAAGAAGAAATAGTTAATATAAATAAATACCATATTTTCTTTGTTTAAAAATCCCTATTGCTTTAATGTAGAAATACCAAAATAGTATTTAAAATTCCTTTCCAGAAAATATTTCTTAATTTTCCTGGATACCTAAATATCACAGATCAATTTGTTTTGTTTTTAGTGATAGAAGAGAAAGCTCTAGAAACTATTTTTAAATATTCAGTGAAAATAAAAAGGAGTAAACAACCTGATATCCAAAACATCAGTTTGTATGTTTGTGTTGTCTGTGTGTACACAAGAACATGGGGATAGATGGAAAAGGAGAAAAGCTATCAGTGGAAGGAATGGTACTTAATTCTAAAAAGAGATTCCAATTTTTCAAGGAAAGTTACAAGAAAAAGAAGCGGAGATAGAACACAGTTCTTCTAGGTCAGCAGGACACTGCAGTAGGCTTATCATTTTTCAGAGTGAAGATGAGTTTGTCTCTGCTTAATCAGTGTTCAGTTTTTGTGAGTGAGGAACCCCATATTCAGAGACAATAGTTTTCAACCATCTGCTGAAGGCTGCAGTTTAGTTCAGTGAGTGAGAACATAAGTCCTGAGCAAATGTGCCCATATCTGAACCCTGGTACATGGGCCTGTTATTAAACCTCTAAAGCTATATTTTCCTTTTCTAAAAAGGAGGGTAATGATATCCTTTTGAGTTGATTTGAAAATCAAATTAGAAAATTTAGGGAACCTACGTGGCTAGTTGGTTGAGTTTGACTCTTAATTTTGGCTCAGGTCATGATCTCATGGTTTGTGAGTTTGAGCCCCCGTCAGGCTTTGTAGTGACAGTGTTGAGCCAGCTTGGGATTCTCTTTCCCCCTTTCTCTCTCTGCCCTTCTCTCCTTCTCTGTCTCCCTCAAAAATTAATAAATAAACTCTAAAAAAATAAAAAAAGAAAATTCATGAAATATATAAAGCCTGACACATTGTTAAATCTTAGTTGGAGGAGCAGCATTGATGGGGGTCTTATGTTTTTTGTTGTCATTAACACAGCCATAGTGCTGCAAAAGAGGTCCAACTTCCCTGCTGACCTAAGCCGTCTGACCCACACTGGGGAGGTAAGGGGCTACACCATGCCAGAGGAGAGGCCCCGTGCGTCCTCACTGTGAGGCGGAGTCAGGGTTCAAGAGCTTTAAGTCTGTAGTCTGATGGCCACTTCCACCAATACAGGGCTGTGGAAAAATTAACTAATCTCTCTAAACATCAATCACTCACCTCACAAAGTAAAAATGAAATTAGTAAGCCTGACCTCATAGGAGAATTAAGAGGACATCCATTTACACCTATTGCTATAATCAATGTAATAGAAAGAGCTCTGTAAATACTAGTTATTACAACTACTATTACCATCACCACTACAAAAGACCCATTTAGGATTTCTCAGTGTGTGAAGGCTTTTCCACCTTTCATTTTCTCCTACTTGGAAAATCATTTAAAATCTCCCAATGATGTCCTTCTGTCTGGACCTCTCCACTGATCCTGGAAGAAGACAACTTATCAATATCAAGGGAATTTAGAAAATTCATTACAATTTCAGAAAAACCATAAAAGAGGAGAGGTTTTAAGCACAGGTATATTGTAAATTGCAAATCCAAGTCACAATCTGTCTCTGTAATTGGCTGACTGTATGATACAAGGGGCAAAGGCTATCTTTTGACCACATTAAAATCCTCTCCCCTTTAAAAGGTGTGCTAAATTAAAGAGAATATGACTATATTTATTAACCTAATCTGCCCATCGTATCTTATTAAACAATCTTGATTATAAATCTCCTTTCTGACCCGTTATGCTATAAACTGCATGATGGCAATATCGTTTTCTTTTTATTCCCAGCATTGATTTTGACATCTTCATGTAGTAGGCGCCAAGTAATCTTTGTTAACGATGAACAAATAATTGAGATTGAAAACAAAACAAAAGAAAACCAATAAAAATCAACTCTCTGTCAATCAAATCATAATGGAACAAGTTTCAAAATCTCTTTCTGGCATTTACAACAGGAATCACTTGTCTTCAAGTCTTGTCTGGCATCACTATAACTTGTGACCTTCAACGGCTGATGTCCCGAGACTGTATGAAGGGGCCAAGAAGAAGCCAGATCGGTATCTATTTGGGTTGCTTATACCATCCCTCTAAAGTCCCAAAATTTCTTAATCTATTGACCTTCAGAACTTGCTAAGTAATATTAAACTGCTCCCGAGAGAATTAGGAGAAGCATTAAGGAGACTTCAACCTTGTATTTTATATTGTAACACTGACTGTTAACGTCTGTTCTTCTGATTTGTGAACTTAAACTGAATGTTCCATCCTGTAGTTCAGCCTAGCAGGGATTTATTCTCATACATTTTCAATGTAAATAAATGATAGTTATTATAAAAGTTTAAATAGTTTCCCCAGATAAGCAGCTTTGCAGTACTGTGTGCTGTGTGAATTTTCGGAACAATAATAGTTGCCTTTGAGTGAGGCCTCCCATGCTTCCTGCACTCCGCTGCCTCCTCATATTTACTCCGTGCTTCATGTATTCTGAGAGCCAGTTCTCACTACAAAGGAGGGAAGTGAGCTTTAGAGGGGTTAAATAACTTCCCCGTGGTCACACAGCTAAGTAAACTGTGAGCTACAGTGTAAGTCCAAATATTTCTCTCTTTGAAATCTACACTTTGCTCTCATTTCACTTCTTTCCAAAAGTGTTTGCCGAAAGTAACAATTTCTCCACAAGAGATCTGCTAACTAAGGTTTAGTAGGTTATAGATACGTGGCGTCGGACTTCGGAGAAGGCCTGGCTAATTTAGTACATAAAGGCCAATTTCTGGAAGACATTAAAATATTCTACTGACCTGCTTACGTGAGACAGTAATTCGTATTTACAAAGGTCATACAGGAGGGGTCATTCTTGTAGGTGGCATCGGGTCACAGTTGGCATTCGTTCACCTCACATCTGTTCACTAAACACCCACATGTGTCAGGCACTGCGCGAGGGACTTGCAGGCCCCAAGCCAGGTGAAGCAGATTCTGGCGCGCCGGGGCTTGCCGATGGAGGCAACACCACGGACCTACAAACTCGTGAAAGCCGCGCTTGCAGGTGCTTTGCTCACGGTGAGAACGAACATGTGGGTCTCGGTACTTCACATCGACAAGGATGGAAAATAACTAAACCTAGGGGAATAAAGTCTTGAACAATGGGATGAGACTCAAATAATGCCATCAGAGGAAAAAATTAATCAAAGTGAATGAAGTAGGTTATATTATTTTGACACCAACTCTCACAGCATGGGTCCAAGCAGGCTGAATGTTTTCCCCTCATTTATCCTCTGCTCTGCTCCTTCTTTCATCAGCTTCATCGGTCAGGAAAGTAAGTGGTTGTTGTATCAATATATTTCGTATATTAAGACCATCTGCCAGCTCAATTACTCCAATACATTCTCACAGTATGGGATTTCTCGGAGGAGTAATTCTATTGTAATGCTGCAGAAATTATATAAATGTCCTATGTCACTGAGAGGAAAGAAATATTCGGGATGACAATCACATATAACGTAAAGAGAGCCAAGTGTTTCATTATTGTGGCCTGTTGCTATGACTTTTGAAACTTATTTTGATTTTGACACCTTATAACTATATATTGAGATTTGTTTAATTTAATTTTAATGAGATAATAAATACACATTGTTAAAATTAAAAAGGCACGGTGATGCATGGAGCATTTAAAGGCAGTGCTACTTCATGAAATAAACAGTGGTGGAATTCAGAAAAAAATTTTCTGTTTCTGTCTCCATGGTTAATGTCATGCATGACCTTTACCTCCATAAACCTCAGTTTCCTCATCCCCAACAGGACAAAGATTGATCAGGGGTCTTGTGGTCGAGGTGCCAGTACCAAAGGAAGATTTATTTTGAATTACCGACCCACCTGACTCTCGCTTCGACATACAAGAAGAGTTTTCATTTTAAACATAGATTGTTAAAAGCTACAAATGCAATTGACAATAATTCTGTGACTTGATAGATAAAAAATAAACTAAAAAATTTATAGTGTTATAGCTCAAGAGAGGATACTGGGTAGAAATCCTCATAAAAAAGAATAAGTGATGTAAAAAATGATCACTTCACATGACGGGAAGAAAATGTGTTCAAAATGGATCAGGGGAATTTAATTTAAAATCACAGAATTATTATTGTACATATGAAACCCTAGTAAATATTACTGTTGGAAGCTATGAAACTCTTTTATATCAAAGATGATAATTGTTCTTGAAACAAATACTGGATCTTCTCAGAAAGCATATTCCTATTTTGTTCATGTTTGAGAAATTAAAATCTCCACGTTTAAATGGAGTCAAATGGTCTTATCTTTTTCTGTTGTTATTAATTTGAGAGTTTTGCACAATAACAAAAATGAGCTTAACAGGAATCTGGGTTTAGTAATTCTGTAGTGCTCATTCCACATTTTTGGCTGAGAATTCATCATCTACCCTGGCTTTTAGGAATAAGTTTCAGTCCAGTCCTGCAGGGAAGCAAAGATAAAAACAGATGACCTCCGATGCTCTCTTGCATAGCTGAGAATCAGTAGTTTTACATTCATTAAGCTGTTGGTATGTTCAAAGCTCTCGGTCTGATTATTCCTTTTTCCTCCTGGGATGATGTTCTCTCTGGGAAGAGGTGAAAAAAATTCAATCCAAGTCAAGACCTTATTATTTTCCTCCTGAATTCTCTCCTGCTCCAGTTTGCACCAGGCAGCAGAGAACATCTTGCACAAAGTCCACAGAGCAAATTCTCTTTATTCCATGAACAAGAAAGCTGCTAAGAAGAAAGGACACACTTTTGCTTTATCTTATTGAGGTACCCAATGTGAATTTATTCAGTTAGTATTTATTTTTCGAGGGCCTACTCTGTGACTGCACAGGTTGATTGGTCATACTGCTTTGCATTGGGAAAAGGTCCAAATGTGATTGGTGTAATCTGACTCCACAATTGTGGAAAACAACACATTCTTCCAAGCCATAGCAGCTGCCTTCCCTGGGTGTGCTTTAAATATAGGTCCCTGTTTTATTAGAAAATATAGTACATGGGGGATCCTGGGTGGCTCAGTTGGTTAAGTGGCTGATTTGGGCTCAGGTCATGATCTCACAGCCTGTGCGTTCAAGGCCCAACTTGGGCTCTGTGTTGACAGCTCAGAGCCTGGAGTCTGCTTTGGATTCTGTCTCTCTCTTTCTCTCTCTCTCTCTCTCTCTCTCTCTCTCCCTTCCCTGCTCGTTCTCTCTCTCTCTCCCTCAAAAATAAATAAACATTTAAAATTTTTTTAAAAAAAGAAAATATAGTGCATGACCAATTTTCTAAGAGGATTTCAGGAAAGTCTACTTGGAAGTACTTAAATGAGTAAATAGACATAATTTTTCTGGTAAACTGTGATAAAATATATAATGAAGTAAATAAATGAAATGTAAAATAACAAATTGCTATTATTTTATTAATAGGTTAAAATCCTAAATCCTAAAACGTTTGCCATGTTTGAGTATTGATTTAAACAGAGGATCAACTCTGTGCATGAGTACCTGGGAGTGGGAAGAATATTCCATGATGCCTAGAGAAGACTACGGCTGTCCCGAGCCAGTTTGAATGAGTTTAAGATTCCAAGAGTCCCAGATTTCTTCACCAAACCCCGTGCCTTTGAAATTACCATCCTTAGGGTTACTAAGGGGTTAGTCCAAGAAGAGCTTTCCAACTTTTCTTAAGTGATAGCACATTGAGAATATAATAGTGCTTTGTGAATAGGGCTTTATGAACAGGGAGGCTCAAGGAGGGGACTTCTCCAGGAACTCTGTTCATTCAAGTCCCCTCCAAAGATGAAGACAAGAATTCTTCCAACTTGTAACTCACTAGAAACACATTAGTGTCAGCCAATAAAGTAAATAGAGAATATAGGAAACAAATTCTTTCTTTCTTTCCACCATCTGAGTTTGGTTGCCATTTTAGGCCCTAAGATTAAAGAAGTATCTATCTTCCAGGGGTAGATCAAGTACAGGCATGTACTTAAAATTCATGACATGTACACACATACACACACACACACACACGTGCACTGGAGCTATGAAATGGCAGAGAAGAATCCCAGTAAATGAAACCTTTGGTTCTTTGTGTCCCTGCCCAGTCCTGTTTTCTGTATCTGCCTCTAGCACCGCTATATCAAAGTTTGTCCTGAATCATATGAAGACACGAGAGCCATGACACTGAGCAGAGTTTTGAAGCAGAGAGTAGAGCATAAACCATTGTATGAAAAATTACGTAAAATGGAAGACATTTTAAGTTTCTAGAAGTAGAAACTTACACAGGAGAGCATGAAGGAAGGTGGCACTGACAGTAACTTACTCATGGCAGAAGTCAGCTTCAGTATTCATCCGTGAGGCCACTAGGGTTACTGAAGGCATTTTTATAAACCTAACTCCTCTCTGGGATCCACCCAACTATTAATTACTTCTTTGAAAATCCTAAAGTAACAACAGGCCAAAAGCAAGACTCTGAAGAAAACAGCATCTTCACATTTCAAGATGCCTTTTACAACAGAAGTTTTTGAGATCTTGGTAGAAGACAGATTTTTTTTTCCCCCCTAGGCAGGCTGTGCTGCAAATTTTCTCAGTCTATTGGAATTTACTGCTCTTTTCACCTAAAATCACTGTAAATGTTGTGACATGCCTAAAAATGTGTCTGCCTCTCCCCTGTTTTATCTAGCTCCAAACTATTTATACTTTGACCATGCACTTTCAAAGAGTACATTACTGTCTTCTATGCTAGGGCCCGTTCTTTATTTTTATGTGGGAAATAGCTTTTTTTTTTTTAACTTGAATGTAGTGCCATAGAAGGAGGTTCACTAATCTTAGGTTAAATTCTTTGGGACATGGGTGAGCACAGAAAAAAACATAACTAGCTAACTAAATAAACTTGGTGGTATCAAACAGATTTGGGTTTAAAAAAAGTATGAGTAAAGTAGACTTGTAATTATTTTTTTTAGTAGACTTGTAATTTAAATTGTATTGATCAATTGACAATATAATTGTGCTGAAACTGGCTCAATTTTGAGAGGGGATAGGGTTAGTATTAATAATTATTCAAGGATAATAATTTAACTTGAGATTTGCCCCAAACTGTAAGATATAGTCACCCTGTTGATAATCTTTCTCTGCCCTTAGCTGTACAATCTGCGTGAATCACTTAACCCTGATGGGAATTAACCAGTGACAAAGAATATGAGTTCTGATTCCAGACTTAAAACTTGGCTGTACCCCTTACTAGCTGTGTGAGCAGAGGTGCCCAGGCAGAGTGGGTGCACAGTCAATAACGTAGAATAGAGCAAAGAGAACTGGTACTAATAAGGAAGCACTTTTCTATGTGGGTCTCACCATCATTATATGCTGAGTAAAAAGTCATGGAAAATGTCGCTCGAGTTGTATTCCAGCAGACAACAGGCAACTGATTTATCTCCTAAACTTTCCTCCCTGTTATAAACTAAAAAAAGGATGGATGATATTGATGAACTGGTAAATTTCATCCTATGTTTCTCAACATTATACCTACCCACCCATGTCAGCTCCATCCTAATTTCACCCACCCAGCTCAGGAAAATCAACTACGATACATACACGTAACCTAAAGACATGACTATATAATTTCCTTTTAATATAATGATAAAAATATAATATTTATAAATTTGTAAAACTTAGCACTGTGTTAGAAACCAGACAGATTTCTTTCAATCACTTTGTCCTAAGATTACTCTCATTTCTAAAGAGCAACAGTAATTTTTTTTTCTTTCTGATAGAATTATCTCATTGTTTTAAGTTGTGTGTTGGAAGGAAAATAAAGTTTAAGGTTCTTCCCCCTCAAAATGGAGTTACACAACAGAAACATTAGAAGAAAGGAAATATAAATGACTTTTATTTTTAGGCCAAAGTTTCCAATTAGGAAACCATTCATTTCCCAAGTTCTTTCTACTTTCATTAATGTGACAAGAAGTCTTAAGTCTTGTTTGTGCATATATGAAAAATAAGTTCTTGGATTCTATGCAGGATAGGTTTAAAGCAGTCATTCAATCAAAAGAAAATGTTGCCTCTAAGTTTTAGTGCCTTGTAATGTTCTGTAAGAAGCCATAATCCACTTCACTAGGCAAAAGGAGGCAAATGGAGACATTGTGTGTGTATTGCGTGTGTGTGTGTGTGTGTACACAAACATGAGTGTACAAATGTGCGTGTATCCCGAAGCAGCTTCCTTCTTCTTCTTGATCAGCGGTAGAGACCAAGTAATTGATAGAGGCTACGTATGCAAAAATTTATCAGTCGTGCAAAAAGCCATTGGGTCAATTAGGCCAGGTTATCGTCTTCAAAAGAGAGGTCATTTTTCAAAAGCCCATGTCAGAAAGTTATACAGAAAAATGAGAAAATAAAAAAGCCAAAGGTGATTAGATAAGAAAAAAATCATGCTCAAATGCTTCCCCCTCCCCAAACAGCCACCTAAAGACTTAGCTAAAAAGGTTGATTGCTTTATTTAAAGTCCAGACTCCATACACAAAATTCAACAGCAGATGTACAATACTTTTAAGCTTTGGAAGGAAAACTCAATCAGGCTTTGCAAAGGATTGGTAAAATGAACCATTCTCCAATATTAGTGAGTTCATGTCTTAACTAATTATCTAAAGAGTTACTCAACAAGCCATTTTTAAAGACAGCATGCAAAATATAGATGATAGATAGGACACTAAAACAATAAATCCTTCACTATGTGTACCTGTGAAAAGCAATGTAAAATATAAAGGGCCTCCTGCTGGCTCAGTCAGGATAGCATGTGAATGCTTAAGTAAATAAATAAATAAATGTATGTAAATACTGAAAAACAAAAAATAAAAAGCAATGTGAAATATAAGGAATGATAACTGAAAATCATTTCTATTAAATTGAATGATGACATGAGAGTCATGCCTGAAGCTGAATCTGAGCAGAGATTTGAAGCAGAGGAGTAAAGCATAGACCATTGTATGAAAAGCTAAATAAAATGGAAGACAGATTAAATTTCTAGCAGTAGAAACTTATAGAGAAGGGCATGAATAAAGGCAACACTGATAGTTAACTTACTCATGCCAGAAGTCAGTATCAGTATTCATCAGTGAGAGTATTAGGGTCACGGGAGGCACAGTTATAAACCTACACCACTATCTGGGACCTACCAGATATGCATCCTGTTTGTTTATTCAAGTGTTCCCAATAAGCAAATGGTAATATAAGTTGATAGGTTGTGGAATCCTCTCAGCTTGTCAAGCCAGGCTCACAAAATGTGACTAGTGTTACACAAAAATTTTTGTGCAGTCAACAATACTTTCATTCAAATATGAGAAGAAAATCTTAGCTTAAGTCACTGATCAGTTAAACGGGCTATCTTTGTGGTCAAATACCTGGTGTGAATCCCAGTTATGCTATTTTCTACTGTGTAACCTTGGGAAAGTTGTCTGACTGTGTGGAGGCTTAGCTTTCCTCTATATAAGTTGTTTGCAACTTCTTCTAAAATTAAATGATAGATACACATAGAATTAATTGACAAAGAAAAGCATTTTGAGATCATCTAGTCCAACTCTTTATTTTAGGTAATAGTTAGGTCCAGAGAGCTGACTGATGTTATCATGGTCATTATAGCACAATCAGCAGAGCTGATCACCTATACCCTAGCACTCGGCCTTCTGATAACTTAGCAAGTAGAACTTTTGGATTACTTTCTGAAACATTTATGTTAATACCTACCCAATATTTGGTTTTCCTACATGCTTTCCTCTAAACCATTTCCATGAAATGGACTGTCAGTCAACCTAAACGGAGGACCTCAAATATCAATAAAACTGTAGTGAAAGTTAATCATATCCTTTGGTTAATTTGATCTGATAAAACCTCTCAGAAATAATATCAGTGGTTTCCATAGCTAGTGCTTCTGTGGACTGGAGACTTTAGAAAGTACAATTACATGGTGTCGTCACATAAAAATCAGTATTAGTAAATTCAAAGAAATGTAAAGTTATTATAATATAATATTCCATGAGTAATGTCTCTAAATTTTAAGATATTGAAAGAACCAATGAAAAGACAAATCACATTGAAACAAAAGACATGTGGCTGCAGAGTTCACGCACGTTGATGAGCACTGAGAAATGTATAGAATTGTTGGGGGAAAGAAAAGCATGGCTGTTATAAATTATCCACTTTTTCAAGTGATGTTTTTCAAATTAGCTACTATCAAAACTGTTGTGAGAAAAAGATAATATAAACAAATTCATACAAAATATAAATTACTGTAAGCTCAATCTATTATTCTTTCCACAGAAAACTGAATTTTGCCAGGCAAAACAAGCGTTTAGCAAAACATAAAGGGTGATAATGACTGAACTCTAAGAAAGAAGGCATCAAGGCCAGCAGATAGATCTTTCAACTCATGCTACTGAGTGACTGCCTTCTAATCCATAACCGAAGCCAATTAAAGTCCAACTGTAATGTATATGAGAATCACCTGGAGATCCTATTAAAATACAGATCACCAGGTCCCACCCCACGTTTCTGGTTCAGCATTCTCAGGGGACAGTAAAGCTGCTGGTAAGTCAGTGGGTCACACCTTGAGACACTTAGGCTTAGACTGGCTACTAATTCAACTGATAATATGATGGGTTAGGTAATACCAGCATTGCTCTCTTAGGCAACTGTGTACCACAGATACAATATAAGATTATAGGACCAGGAAGTTTCAGTATCAGCTCTATAAGACTACCATAGCAGGAAGGTGGCTGGAGGCTATGGAAACAATAAAATTTTCCAAATCAAAAGAAATGTAGGAGCAAAGCATCATGTCAGACAGTAGATCAGAAATGAAGGTGAACCTAAGGAGTGGGAAACAAAACAGTTGTTCCAGCACTGGGTAAAGATCCAAAACTGGACAAACAGAAGTACCTATGGGACATGATGCTATAACCTGAGCAATTAAACCACAGAATGTGAAGTGCCACCATGCCCACAGGATGAGGACATAAAACCCCATTGCAACAGAAGCCATTTCTTCCAAAGCCCCATATCTAAAGTCTCTATCTCTTTTCTTACTTTCTTGACCTAATAACCCCCTACTTCACCATCAAGCTCCATGTTTGCTCTTTCCATATGAATTCTATTACTTTTTCTTCATCATCCCAATACCTTAATTATTAGTTTGTTCAAACCTCAGCACATTAAACTCTAGATCAGACATAAAAGAGTGCAAATTCTTGACAAGGGCATGTCCCCTGCTCTGCTTGAAAGGGAAGCTAAACAATGATTCTTGTTATGAGCTCCAAGATGGCAAGCAGTGATACTGAGGGTATCCACTCAGGAGACTAAATGATCTGTGAGAACTGACCTCTCTCTCTCTCTCTCTCTTTCTCTCTCTCTCTTGATCACACACACACACACACACACACACACACACACACACACACACACACACCTACTTTCTCCCTTTATCCAGAGCTCCAGAGAAAGCCATTATGAACTTTCTGGGAAATATAAAAATAGGATGCAGAATAAAGGACTGGCAATGGATCTGAGAAATGGAATTAAGAAACTTTTCCAGAGAGACCCAAGATTAACTAGTCTATGTGCTAGGAGGGACTTCTTAGGTGTTTTGTGTTTATTAGAATATTAGATTTTTTCCATACTTTATCTTTACTTTCACATTATTCTTTAATCTCTTTTAGGCGTGTCTGGGTGGCTCAGTCAGTTAAACATCAGACTCTTGATTTTGGCTGAGTCATGATCTCACAGTTTCATGGGTTCAAGCCCCATGTCGAGCTCTGAGCACTGACTGCATGGAACCTCTCTCTCTGGGCTGTCTCTGTTTCTCTCAAAACAAATAAATTTAAAAAAAATTTTAAAGATAATCTCTTTCATCACTATTTTATAGACAAAGAAACTAAGACTCAGAGAATTTGCTCTAGATCAGCAAGTAATGGCAAACTTGGAATTAAACAGTATCTAATCTTGTTTTCTTAAAAAAAGTATCATAGGTATTTAAAGCTGAAGTCAGTTATATAATTGAAATTAAAAATACTTATTATAATTCCTATTTTTCTGAAGGTAGAAGAATCAGAATGCCCTAGAAACTCTACTTTCTAATGCCTTTCTCAAAAGTAATAAGTGCTTCACAAGCATTACTCTAAATATTTTTATGTATCATTACAGAAACCTTATGAGGGGCTATACTTTGCAATTTTTAACATGAGGAAACAGAGGTACTAAGGACTTAGGAAAAGCATCCATCCTAGTAGCAGGTAGAGTATTCAAACCTAGATCTATAGGACTCCAGAAAGCAAGGTTTTATCTATTTTATCTTTCAATTTCTCATATAGGTTTCTTTTTAGCTACTAGAGATAGCAACCCAGCAAAACTAATTTACTCCATGAGGACTGGGTCCCAGAACTAGAACTGTAGTGACTATTCCTAAGATATAATTGTGATATGCTGACGTGATAAAGGGTTCAGTGTCTCATTTCCACCAAAGAATTAATATGAAGATTCTTTTCATGGTTTATAAACCCCTTCATTGTTTTTCATGTGCTAGTCAACCCACACCCCATTTGAAGGAATCTGCCCACCCACAAGCCCTTTCTCTTGCTACAGTTGATTGGACGAGAGATGTATTTGACCTAGGACACCCAGTCCATAGGCTTTCCAGGGTCCCCTACCTTGAGTTTTGACAAACTGGACCAATTACATTTTTTTTTCTTCTTAAACTGAAGAAGAGGAGACCATGTAAAATAGCAATGGGACAGACATAGAATACCTCATGAACTAGTGGCATGGCTTGTGGTGAAATCCAAAGCCCTAGAGATAAATTCAAAGGTAAAACCCTCCACAGGAAACATTGCAGGATGAAATACTGTCCATTTTATGTTCCCCACTGCATACTTTTGAAGCACTCAATGATATTTCCCCATATTTATTAAGAAAACAAGTTTTAATGAAACCTGGCTGACTCAGTTTGTTGGGTGTCCCACTCCTGATTTCAGCTCAGGTCATGATTCAGGACTCTGGGATAAAGCCCCACATTGGGCTCTGCACTGAGCATGGAGCCTGCTTGGTATTCTCTCTTTTTTCCTTTACCCTTTTCTGCATTCACATGTGCTCATTCTTTCTCTAATGAAAGAAAGAAAGAAAGAAAGAAAGAAAGAAAGAAAGAAAGAAAGAAAGAAAGAAAGAAAGAGAGAACGAAAGAAAGAAAGAATGAAAGAAAACAAAAAAGGAGTTTTAGAGACCATATACAAGTTTTTAAACTGCTTTGGCATGTTTTCTTAGCATCATTTAAGAATATCTGCTAAATTAAAAATAAATAAATAAATGAATAAATAAATAAATAAATAAATAAATAAATAAATAGCATTAAAATATATAGAAAATTCCTAAAAGTATTTTCTGTTCCCAATATTCTATAATTAATATGAGCAATTTAATAATATATAATAGATTTTAAGTTATATATGTAAATGCATTTGCCAGTCTCTGATTCTTTACATGGATTCAAGGTCACAACTCCTTATGTGGACTTTCCCTCCACTGCGATACAAAGGAAAAAGCTAAAGGATTCTGGAGTTAGTCCTGGGTTCAGATTACCTGCTCATCCTTTTAGGTAGATGACTGCACATGAGAAGCACTCTCTCTGGGCAATATCTTACCCTTCTCTAAAAGATAAGCTACAGAAAGTCATACTCTATCTTATTGGCATTGTGTGAGTTAAGGCAGTACTATGAATTGTATAACGTTCTTCTTTTAGAAGGCTCGTGGTTTATCATATAAAATATTGCTCCAATATATATCACTAAGGCTTAAGAGTCATTTGTATCACACACAGAGTGCAGTTTTAATAGTCTGTGAAAAAGTAGGTCTGTATTTAGGACATCAGCTGTCATACCTCTTCCTCCCATATTTGGTGATGTATAAAGCCAATGTATACTTAGAATGGACATCATTTAACAAGCTTAGAATTTTCCTAAAATGATACATCACGAGCCTACAGAAATCACTTTTTACAAATTCAGTACATCTCCAGACATCTGGTAAAACCTACCAAGTTTAAATTTTCTACTTATCACGCTGATTCGGATCTCATAAAATCTGTTGTCTCTGGCTTCTCTAAGACCCCCTATCTGACTTCCAGACTGTACACTTTCATACTTTTCTCATGAGTTCCTCCTTCTTATAAAGCAATCATGAGGTAAATGATATTTACACTCTACTTGAAAACTTCAAGCGCGGGCGTCCAGTCTCATGTGCCCCACATGCAACCACCAGAAGCTGCTTTCACAACACTGTTAATGCTTCATTACCAAGCCAGATGTGGGGGACAGACGCGTGCTCTTTGACAGTTCAATGGCACATTTCTGAGAGAGTGTACAAGTGGACACAGCTATGCAGACCTCTTCAGCACTCTTATTATGGGTTTCAATTTTGTTGCTGGTGTTTTCCCCCGTTTTTAATAGGTGAGGCAGCTGACAACTGAATTAGTACACTCTCCTTAGTATGCCAGTGGCTCATGACAATAGCCTAAGGGGGAAGATATAGATAACTGAGAAGTTTTCTCACTGTTGTGATATATTTTTTCATATGGTTAATAAGGCAATTGAAATGACATTCTGTCACAGTAGTAGAATACTGTGAGTGTGTGATTTCCCTTGTGCTGCCACTAGGAGGAGATGCATTTTGTTTAATACTTTAAAAAAAAAGAAAGAAAGAAAGAAATGGAAGAAGACAAGGAATATGCTTCCAGATGTGACAGTTTGCAAACTTGAATGTCCGTAACGTAATTAGACAGTAGGAGCACCACTGCTGATGGGAGGGGGCTCTGTGCCAGGCTGGGCTTGCTCTGGTGATGAAAAAGTAAAGTCAAATCAATAAAGAAAACTTTAAAAGAGCTCTTATAGGAATAGCATTAGAAAATAGAAAAGCTAAAGACATGTGACCTCTTCTCCTCAAACCAAATCTTCCCCGCTCAATAAATGGGATTTTATAGCTAGGAACATCCTAAGATCATCCTTTGTCCTAAGCCCTCTTACGAATAGAGGCCCACATCAGATATTAAAATGTACTTACTTTTTACATTCGATAAATACATGTGTATGTATTTAATGGTATGAGTTGAGTTGTAGTTGACTAGTTGGTATAATATTACATTTGGAAAACACTTACATAAATATAAATTAATTATAATTTTGTAATTTCTATTTTTATTTGGGATACAAAGCTATTTTTCTATGTCCTTGATACTTTCATTAGCCCTTGAAAAACTCACAAGTCCTTTTATATCTTCTAGATAAGACATCTTGAGAGAGATACTTATTTTTAAACCTTTTTTTAAAGTTTACTTATTTATTTTGAGAGAGACAGAGACAGCATGAGTAGAATCCCAACCAGGCTCCATGCTTTCAGCACAGAGCCCTACGTGGGGCTCATTCTCCTAAACCATGAGTTCATCACCTGAGCCGAAATCAAGAGTTAGAACCTCAACCAAATGAGCTTCCCAGGCATCCTGAGAGATGTAATTTTCAGGATGGGTCTGTCCAAACACCAGAAGATAAAAATTCTCAACTGTGGTGAAATAAATGGTTTCATGACTCTCATGAAACAATTTTAATATTTAGACTGTAAAGACTATATAATTAAATATTGGTATCAAAGACATACTATTTGGTAACATGCTTTTCTATAGAAAAGATTAGTATATTATTGAATTAGCTATATCAGTTAAAATGGCTGTTGGAGGAACAGGGGTGGCCAAGTTACATAAGCAATAACCTAAAAAAAAACTTATATGCTTATGTGAGTTAACTAAGCAAAGAAGGGCTGGAGCACTTTGTTATCCACGTGTGTGTTCAACTTTAGCTCCTCAGTCTACTCACTTCCACCCAGTATTCTGCCTGATGAGCCACTTACAGACTTATGACATCAGACATGCATCACCCGCTGCTAACATATTTCATGTGCTTCATCTTTGAAGTTTAATATTCTATAAAACAGATATGATTCTTCTCCAAAAAGTTAGATTTAATTTTTCATCTTGGTAAAAACTCAGATGTCAGGAACCAGAGATCTAGTTCAAATGCATATGCGACTTTTGGAAAAACTTCACAATTTTCAGTTTGTCTTTAAATCTAGACTTCTGCTATCCTCACTCCCAAGGAGAAAACTAGGCACCATGAAATAGGATGGTTTAACTGGAGTAACAGAACCGATTACATGGTAAATTTACAACTAACTTACATTGACATTCCGACTCTACTTTCCATTGGCTCATGTCCCCAGTAGGGAGAGAGAAGGGATACCCTCATATTTAAACAATATGAGGGGCGCCTGGGTGGCTCAGTCAGTTAAGTGTCAGCTTAAGCTCAGGTCATGATCTTGGTTTGTGGGTTCTAGCCCTGCGTCGGGCTCTGTGCCGACAGCTAGCTCAGAGCCTGGAGCGTGCTTTGGATTCTGTCTCCCTCTCTCTCTGACCCTCCTCTGCTCATGCTGTCTCTCTCTGTCTCTCAAAAATAAATAAAAAACATTAAAAAAATTAAACAATATGACCCCTTTCATCTACTTCCCATTATTTAATTGGATTGATTTGTCCCCCAGATAAGATGGAATAAACTTCCTAATTCCTTAAAGAGAAAAGATCTTTTCTGATTTCTGTGAGTTGCATATAAGTGTAATCTAGTGTAGCCGACCCTGGGTTAAACTATTAGTAGACCAAAGTTCTATGGGCTGTGTAGATGATTAAGTTCAAATAATTCTTGGTGTACTTGTGTAACTCAGTTAACCAGCCAAAAGCTCAGAAACCAAAAATATCCAGCCTTTGATTTCTACTCAGGTCCTGATCT
>NC_043706.1:46219405-46400551 GCF_006229205.1 Suricata suricatta
AGATCAGGACCTGAGTAGAAATCAAAGGCTGGATATTTTTGGTTTCTGAGCTTTTGGCTGGTTAACTGAGTTACACAAGTACACCAAGAATTATTTGAACTTAATCATCTACACAGCCCATAGAACTTTGGTCTACTAATAGTTTAACCCAGGGTCGGCTACACTAGATTACACTGGAACCTAAGTTAAGGCAAGGCAGCAATGCCTTGGGGGGAAAAAAAAGAGTCCTAAATATTCAATTCAAGGACCCCAGCAAGAATAGATGCTAAAGGGAAGTCTTAGCAATCTTCAACAATCTTAGCAATCTTCTGTCCTTATCATTGGTCAGGAGGAAAAGTTTGCACTGGTGCTTCAAGACCCCATATGTGACTATAAAACACCTTTTTTTTCCCCACAATCTAGCCAACTGGCTTCAGCTGATGGTGACTCAAGTGACACATTTCCTCAGCAACATGGTACAGGAAAGAGGGTATATGTCAGGAGCTACACATATGACTATGGAGGGTCTTTCTCACAACTCTCAAATGGCTTCTGCTGCACTTTCTCATACGCCAACTTGAAGAGGAGTTTGTATGCACAGGAAACACAACATCTTCCTACTTATATTACAGGACAGTTTTGGAAAACACAAAGAATATATTTAGGCATGGAATCATCTACCTGCCTCAGATGACTCAGGCAGAGCTGGTCCCTGGTAACATGATACATATCATGGTAAGGTAGGCTTTTGAACAACCCATATCACCTTAGTACAATAAATTCAGAATTAATAATTTGCAAAATATAAAAAAAACAAAATTATGTCCTTCATATAACCCTGGACTATATTGTTGTAGTACAAAATAATATTCACTCTGTTGAGGTGTGCCGACTTATGGGCAGCTTAGGAGAAAACTGGCTATAATCTTCATATTTGACAACTTGAACCAAAATAAAGTTTAATTCTTGCTGTCACTCTTAGGACAAGAATCCCTTACCCACATTTCAAGGCCAGCAAAACAGGAGTGAAGGAAAACTGCCGTTAGATTTCCAAGGCGTGAAGTTTTGTAACACTGGAGGACAGGCCAAGAGCCAGGACTTCTGTCTCATGTTAGGATGCCTGGATGATGAGAGGCATCAGATATTGCAAACTTTAGGATAGGCTAATGGAGGTAGAATGTAGAAGCTGAACAAAAAGAGAAAAGTAGAAATCAGGTTGCATCCACTTACAAAAGAATTGTTACAACTTCAACCAGAGTTCAGTGTGCATTTTTTTAATGTTTTTTATTTATTTTTGAGAGACAGAGAGAGACAGCGTGAGCAGGGGAGGGTCAGAGAGAGAGAGGGAGACACAGAATCTGAAGCAGGCTCCAGGCTCTGAGCTAGCTGTCAGCACAGAGCCTGATGCAGGGCTTGAACCCACAATTGTGAGATCATGACCTGAGCTGAAGCCGGATGCTTAACTGACTGAGCCACCCAGGCGCCCCTCAGTGTGTATTTTTGAGTGGGTGAGAAATCCCTCATAGAGTTCCCACTTCCTGACTCCCAGGCTGAGGAGACACCGACAGCCCTACTGGGGACTGCTCCACATAGAAGAACACAAACATGCAAACCACAGTAGCACAAGATTCTTAAACATAACGTCCCATAACTTCTCTCCCTCCCAGGACAGCAATGGGCATGAACTGAAGAATATTATACAGGATCTGGGGCACCTGGGTGGCTCAGCCAGTTAAGCATCGGACTTCAGCTCAGGTCACGATCTTGTGGTTTGTGAGTTCAAATTCATGTGGAGTTCTGTGCTGACAGCTCAGAGCCTGGAGCCTGCTTCAGATTCTGTGTGTGTCTCTCTCTCTGCTCTTCCCCTACTCATGCTCCGTCTCTCTCTTTCTGTCTTTGTCTCTTTTAAAAATAAATAAAAACATCAAAAAATTCTAAAAATAGAGTATTATATAGGATCCATTACCACATGTGAATGAATTTATTTGTAGATTCTTCTGTGTGGGCAAAGCAGGCATTAGGGCAGGTTTTTAGCCTGTTTTTTAAAAAAATAATTTGGCTTTTGACAAACAGCAACTTGGCCGATGTCGGGATGAGCCCACTGTGGGACTTAAGAAGAGGGAAAAGACAAAGGCTTCCCAACATCTATTACTCAAATGTAACAAATCTTTCAGGAGGGAATAGACTAGGTTCTACGTGTAAGTGTGCTTTGAGCATTTTGCTTCACTACCACATTGCTTCAACTTATTCCTGTGACACAGTGACACCCAAAAGGAGCTCCTGATCTGGTAGGTAACATGGGGTCTCTATGTTGTATGGAGTGACTGAGTCACCACAGGAGCTTAGCACTACTGCACACAAAACCAAGGGTTTATAGTATATCCACTATTCTTAACACTCTATTGTTACTCGTGAGCAATTCCTTTAATCTATCTATGCTATACCTACACCTACGCGTGAAACAAGCCTGGGTACTAAAGTAGTGGACCTAAATCTAAAGGGAGGAGACATGGAAAGAGAAGGACTTCTCATGAAATTAAGCGAGTTTGTTCTGGACAAGAGAATTTAGCAAAGAGCTAGCCTCCCTTCCCCTCCAGACACATGTACAATAGGGAAAGTCTCTCTGAGACTTGTCCATTTCCCGTTTTCTTGAGAAACTCTGAACTAAATGTCACAGAATTTTCTAATGGTCTTAAGATCCTACAGACCTGATTTCTGGAAATTGCCAATCCATTTTCTCCTTCTGAGAAGGATGCCTTGGGAAGTTATTTTCAACTCTTAAATTTTTCTTGGAACAAAAATAATTAGCTTGCTGTTAAGAACATTAAGTGTTCCACTCTCCCAGTGCGGTACATAACCTAAGGATAGAACAAATTCTTGCCCTCAAGGATCTTACAATCTTTCAAAACACTGTGCATTAGCATTTTAATAGTATGATAATCCTGTGATGCTGTTGGAAATGCTTTACTTAAATGGGCACAACAGCTACATTTTATTCTAATGAAGATTCATTGACAATATGGATTAGCATCTGACAGTGGAAAGTGGCTATTAACCTTGATATATGTGAATTCACCCACATATAGTGGCCAAATCTCCACACAGAGTACATTTTCTAAGGTATAATAACATAAGGGTGGAGGGAGGGAGCCAGGAGAGACCATCTCCATGCACTATTTATTATAGTTGGTCTGTTTGAAACTACAGCACAGTGGAAAAGTGGTTCTGGACCTCAGGCATGGTGGAAGATTAAATTTGTCTGACCAGTGACTATGCTTCTTAAAACTCTGTCTCTCAGTATCAGAAAAAGGAAAATGGTCCTGCTCTTTATTATCTAGTAATTTTCTTTTTTTACCATCCAGATATATGGCAATAAAAGCGCCAACCTCACATTGTTCTTCAGTAATTATGATAATGCTAGTACTATAAATAATGGTTATGATGTATAGGGCTTTTAAAAATGGAGTTGGAACTCTATATGAGAGTCTGTTTATTTGCATAACAACACTAAAGTAAGTATTAATATTGCCCAAGTTTTTACAGTGTATAGCTGTGGGTCCAGGATTCCTGCTTAGCTTTGAGTGAAACTCAATATTTCTGCTCTTTTCACATTACTGTAATGGTAACATCCGTCCTAACAAAAGTCCTAACTGCCTATCCCAAGGAAAGGCAGTCTCTCATTTACACAGACAGAGCCACACCTATATGCATATATAAGCACTTTACCAACAAAAATGCCAATACATTACAGAAAGCTCTCACTGCTTCAACCTCCCTAGAAACATTTTTATTACACAAAAAAGCATTTGAAAATCAAGACTACCAAAACCATGCATATATATCAAATGGCAAGGAATCTTGTGGACTCTGCTGAGACATGGTGCCTCCCTGATTTATCCCAGATTTAGAAACAATGACAGCCCTGGAGCAAAGCTCTTCCATTCTGGAATGCTGTATCTCCAGCCAAACCTTCCAATCCCCTTGACACGGTCTTCAGTTTCAATGATGGAGTTCTTTTTGTTTGTTGTTTCTCTGCTTGTCTTTTTTATTTTCACTTACTTTGATGTCTGTAATCCTACTGATCCACGCAGGTGACCAAACTTTCATCCGTAATCTGTAGCATTCAAATTAAAGGAATGGTTTATAGATTCTAGGATTTTCTGAGCACCTCACATAAATCCTTCCTAGGCCCCTCATGAACAGATAAAGCCAAGAGCAGAGGATGAAGTTAAATTGATCCCAATCAATGTACCACAAAGCATCAAATTGCATTCGCTGCCAGTCAACAAACACAGATCTATTTCTCCCCATTTAAAAAATGTATCTCTTTTTTTTAAATTATGTTTCCCTTTTTTTTCTAGTGCCACTTGATCACAAGTTAGTGTTTCCTAGCAGGTGGAGATTTGTGGGAGTAATTTGTCCTTCGTCAGGTGGAAAACAGCTTTACATTTCCACAGAATTAAGTTTCTTGCTCCCTTCAACCGAACACTTCTGAAATGCTTATGCTCTGTCACATTAAGAACAAATATAATCTCTTTATATAGCAAAATTCTATATCTCTTTAAAGAAAACAGATAGAATGAAAATAAGTGTACTTTTTCCCAGTCACATTAAACAGAAAGGTTAAGCTCCTACTGACAGGAAAGATGTATTTGCAAGTGATTAGTTATATTTCTATCATAGTGCTCGTCTGTGTTCTTCCTTTGATGTTTAAACAAAGCTCTTGAACACGCTGGGTTGTGTGCTCTGATGTTGATTTATAGGTAGAACTGAATTCCAAACACTAAGCCAGTAGGTAGGCTTTAATAAAAGGCACAGACTTTCCCCCTGCTGGTTAGTGTGTGACTAAGCGATACCGTTCCAGGGCCCCAATCTGTCAAGACAGGTGTACAGTGGGGGAGTCCTTCAGGCATAAAAACCCAAGCTATCCACAGAGGGCCACATTCTGCTCCACAGGATTGCTGAGTTTTAAACCCTTAGAAGAAAAATAAACTGTGTGGTTTAAAAAAAACCAAAAAGCAAAAAGCCAAAACTCTTCTCCGTCGAACAACGATGTTAACACACCTTCCTTTCTAAGGTAGCTATACTTAGCGGGAAGAAGCTGAAGGTAATCAGGCAGTCAGATGGCAGATGAAATTCAGGCCAGTCACTGCCAGACCTAAAGCAAGGACATCAGAAAGAATGGTAGAGCATCTTCCACAGGCTTATCCATGCCTAACTGGCTGACATCTCTCAGTGTGCTGGAGGAGGGGATCCAGGGGATCATGGGTAGCTCAATGAAGCTATCTGCTTGTACCACAAAAGGAGGAAGAATTAATGTAATAGAGATATTTGGTTAAATTAACAAAGGCATCTCCATCTGGCCAAGCCCAGGGAGGTAAGAATTATTGTAGTCATAAAACGAGGGCCTGTATAACACCTTACTCTGCCAACCTCACGATCTCAGCACATGAAATGCACAGGGCCACGTCATCATCTGAAGAATGAAAGAGCAGCTCACTACACAGTATTGCTGGAAATGCTTCATTTCACCTGGATATTTTGCAATACATTTTTCAAATAATGGATTGCTATTTCTACTTTACATCCAGTCTATTTTCGGGCCCTCTGGATGCAAAATATAATGAATGTAGGCTCTTTGAGGGAATAAATCTTAAAACAAAAGATCTAAAAGCACTAGCATGTACTACTTTTATAAAAGGGATAAGTGTATATATAGTATAAAATATGTGAAAAATAGAAAATTTATCAAAAAATGATACAGCAACCTAAAGTTTACCACTTTTGCATTTCCTTTCAAATCTTTTCATGTAATTGGCATAGGAATATATCAACTATATATAATATACAAGCAAAGGATATAAAACCTGTTTTTTAATTACCTTTTTCTATTTAACTATACCATTAATACATTTCATGTAAAAAATAATTTACAGCTTCATTTAATAATGAAGGATACTCATTAATTGGAAGTTTAGATTTTTCTACATACTTTATTATTATAAATATATCACAAAATTTAAATACAATAGATTTAAAAACTTGCTTTCTGAATTGAATACATGAAAATGGATATCCTTTAGTTCATACTCAATTTTCTTAGTGCTCAAGAGTTCCTTTTTAAAAAATCTTTTTACATAGGCTCCATGCTCAGTGTGGAGCCCAATGTGGGGCTTGAATTCACAATCCTGAGTTCAAGACCTGAGCTGAGATCAAGAGTCAGACACTTAACTGACTGAGCCACTCAGGCACCCCTCCATTTTCCCTCTAAACATACTTAATACTTTTTTTTTTCCTTAAATGCTATTCTACTCACAGTTAGGAATTATGAACTGGGACTTAGAAAGAAAAACTTTCTTTTTTTCCTAATTTTCTCTAAGAAGTTATATACCAAATTGCATCCTAATTCATAATTTCCTTATAGATGAACCATAGAATGGGAAGAACTTGTATAAAGCTTTGTCTTCACTCGAAGAGGAGAAAAAATACTATAAAAGAATCTAAGAATCATAGGACATACAAATAAATAAAATCTTCTTCAAAATTTATATTTGGTATTCAAATATCTCTAACCAACATACTTTCCATAATTTTTATTTCAATGCATATTAACACCTAGTTCCTAATACCAAAATGATGAAATAAAAGCATTTGGTATTTATATCTACTATTCCATCAATCTTTATGACCGTTAGGTCAAGATTCCATTTGTCACCTCCTCACATGTGTTTAGATTCTTTATTATTTGAACTACTTAGTCATCTATTAAGAAACAACTGTATCCTCTGATTTGGGGGCCAACAATCAATGGCTCATGGGCCAAACATGATTCATTTCCTGCTTTTGTATAATCTTCATGCCTAAAATATATTTTACTTTTTTAAAGTATTATAAAAAAGTAAAGAAGAATATGCAACATTGACCATGTATGGTTGACAAATCCTAAAATATTTACTCTCTGGCCCTTTACAGGAAAAAGAATGCTTACTTCCACTCTAATCCCACTTGAAATCTGGGCTAACACTAGATTTTTCCAAAGAGATTTTTTAGAACTATCAATTTGCTGGTATTAACCATGATGATGAGGTTCTATTGATAGGAAAGGAAGGTGGGTATGGTATTCTGTACATAGCTGAGTTTAGGAAGCCCCAAATTAAGTGAAATTAATCTATTTTTGTTATTATAGGAGACATAGTTTTAAAATATGCTAATATGCATTTTGAGTCTCAAAACGTAAGAAGACTATGCAACAAAATGCATTGTTTCTCAATCTTACTAATGGGAATATTTTATTTTATAGAGATATAGCTCTGTGAAAATTTGCTTAGGCACATTCTTTGAAATAAGGAAGAAAAGACCTCAAAAGTAAAAGGAAGGTATGATTAATTTAGTTTTTAGTATAGTAATAAATTCTTGTTATATTCATCCTATTTTTTTCTCAAGATAATTATGTTGACCTGCTTTTAAGGTAATAGGCATATCTATACAGGAAAAATAAAATGTCCAATTCAAACTCAAATTCAGATATTCTAGGCTCATATTCTATCCTTAAATTTCTAATATTGGTGATCAAAATTTGAGAGCAGAGATGGAAAGCAAAAATTTTTTTGTTGAATTATGAAAATAAGTACTTGCTCTTGTCATTAGAAGACAGTTTCAACACACTGTTAGATGTAACATTTGATCTGTCTAGTTTAATTTTCCACCAGCAGCCCTGGGAGGGGAAAGACTAATTTAACAACACAGAAAATTTAATTACTAATAAAAGAAGGAAGCTGATGAAGTGTGTACCTTTTCTTGTTCTCAGCTGTCTGCTATGTGTTTGCATCATGGATGAATGTTTTCTATTTATCAGCTTTGTCTATACATTATTGACTTTCAAAGCCCACACATACTTTTGGACAGTTTTGCTCTAATTATCATGTTACATTTGTCCATCTAGGCATAAATATTGATGTGTTCATGCTCACATTTGGTTCTACCCTTGACACATACACCATTGGAACATTTTAGGTAACCTGTAAAAATTTACAGTCAAAGCACATGCAAGGCAACATGAAAACGTTGTTCAATAATTTCCTTTACAGATTTTTAAAAATAGACTCTGTGCGCATTAACTCTTCATTTGTTAGTATTTCACATTGTTCAAGTCAGGGAGTGGGACAGGAGGATCTCTAGAATGTATTCCAGAACTATGATTATAGGATGCGTTTGGCACCTGTTGTATATAATCAAACACTTTACACAGAACCTAGATTTCCATATATTCCTCTCCTTTCACAAACCTTTACATGCTCTGAAAGCACCTCAAATCCAAGTCTTCAAAAGAAAAACAAAAGAAGAAGAAGCCAATTCCTATTTAATAGGGTAAGGAGATGGCACTTAACATCTCTCCTATTGCCCAACTATTTTAACCAGCCTTGTTCACATCACTGTTTTGATGTGGTCTCTATGATCTTTGATCATAAGGCAAAAAAATTATTTTGCACAACTCCAAATATAGCTTCAAAGATGAAAACGAAAGGTGGAAAACTGAATAACCAAATTTATCCTTGAGTATATCTAGCAATTTAACAACTACAGAATTGAAAAATGAAGCTGAATTGTTCAAACATCTTTTGTAACACCCCACTCAATGCTACACAACCACACCGAGTTCAAGGCCCTTGTGATCTTGTAATTTATAATAAGAAATATATATTTGGTCTTTGTCCCCATTTCTGGCACAGAGCTCCTAAAACCCTTGGAATTTCCTGAGTGACGAGAGAGATACAGGTATCTTTTGTTATGTCAATCATGTAGTATTTGTAAAGCACCTAAGGATGGGAGCCAGTTGCCAGTAGAGTCAGTATTTTCTTGGAGGAATGGGGATTTCAAGCCCACTCCATCCCTGGGGAGGGAATTGAGGGTAAAGATTGAGTTCAATTGCCACTGGCCAGTGATTTAATCAAGCATGCCTGTGTAACAAAGCCTTCATGAAAACGTAAAAAGGATGGGGTTTGGAGTTTCTGGGTTGACGAACATGTAGAGGTGCTGGGAGAGTGGCACACTTGGAGAGGGGGATGGAAGCTTCACTTTCTTCCCCATATCTTGGCCTGTGCATCTTTTCCATCTGGCTGTTCCCTACTTATGTTCGTTTATAATAAACCAGTAATCAGGAAGTAAACAGACTTCCTGAGTTCTGTGAACCTCTGTAGCAACTTTATCAAACCCAAAGAAGGGGTCATTGGAAACTCTGATTTAGAACTGATCAGCCACAAGCACAGCCCCAACTTGCAATTGGCTTCCTTAGTGGAGGGTGGTCTTGAGGAACCCAGCCTTTACCTGTGGGCTCTGATGGGTAGATATCTTAGGGTATCTTAGGGTAGATAGTGTTAGAACTGAGTTGAATCCGTAGTGCATCTAACTGGTGTCCTGAACATTGCTGGTGGTGTGGAGGGATAGCTCTCTCTCATGGTGAAATGAAGTACTCAGAACTCAATACTGTAAAAAGTTTAATATATAAAACTATATAATCCCTGGATTTAATGTGCTTCTTAAATTACAACATTGTATTTTTGAGGCTCCACAAAGACCTAAAAAATCTCTGGATCTAATATTTTCAGTTTTTAAAAGAGCTCACTAATTAAAAAGTGACTTGGTCACTGGTAATAATTTGGATCCTTCATCTCATTAACTGGGAGAGCTTTAACTACCATTATATCTCTATTGATGAATGCTTCTTCTAGATTCATTTATCTAACTCAGTCACCTCAAATTCACATCCTGGCTCCTGCTTATCAGCTGTGTGCTCTCTTATAAAGTATGTTATCCCTTGAAATTGCAGTTTCCATATCTGTAAAGTAGGAGAGATAATGTTTCTTATTTCATAGATTACTTGGAACACCATGCCTGACATTCCTTTACTGCTTAATCTATGTGTTTTGTTGCTTTAGTTGTCATCCACCATTTTCCCTTAGAACCTGCTCATTCCCTTAAGATCCTTATTCTGGTAAATATTTACATAATATATCCAATTACTCTACCCAGAAATTTAAGATTTGATTCTTTTGCTTCTTCAACTACTATGTCAATCTGTCAGCAAGCCTGATTCATCCACGTCTTACATGTAACAGGATGCTTCCTTTCCTCTCCACTTCTATTACTGCTGCAGACCCTTGTGATTTTCCTCGGGATTTCTCAATGGTACTCAGATTACTCTCCCAACCTTTCTCTCAACTCCCCCCTTTCAGTCAGAGGTTGAAACTCTTAACTGACCTCCAGCTCTTAGCTTTTCACAGCTCCTTGTTGACTACAAAATAAAAACACAAACTCCAGCTTATGAAACAAGGCTTTTGATGATCCAACTATCTAGCTATAAATCTTCTTTGCCACTATATTCCAAGAATACCAACTCTGTAGAATTTCTGTAACGTACCATACTGTTCATTCATTAAACATTATAACTATTCCTTTTGTTAAAGAATACCCCGGTACTCCTCAGTCATTTTTTATATTTCATATCCAGCTTAATTTTCTCCTTTTTACCAAACTATCAGTGACAGCTTCAATCTTGTGCTCTTTCTTATAACTCATAGAAAGTTAATGGGGTGCCTGGAGGGCTCAGTCGGTTAAGCATCTGACTTCAGCTCAAGTCATGACATCACCATCTGTGGGTCCAAACCCCACGTCAGGCTCTGTGCTGATGCCTCAGAGCCTGGAGTCGGTTTCAAATTCTGTATCTCCCTCTCTCTCTGCTGCTCCCCCAGTCATGCTCTGTTTCTCTATCTCTCAAAAATAAATAAAACATAAAAAAATTTTTTAATGAAAGTTATATAATCTTCCCCTGTGCAAAACTAAACTTTATTAATACACTTAGTATAGTAGCTATCACAGCATTTTAAAATGCTTTATTTTATGTTTAATTTTTCTGAATTCCTTGGTGAGAGATACGTCCACAGACTCTAGTTCACTACTTAATACACAGAAAGGAAATGCAGAGTCATGTAGACATGTTTAGTTACAAAAGTTCTTAATAGTTTCCCCTGTATGTATAGAGGGTTTTTTTCTTCTAGTAAATATTCTTCTAGTAAATTTTCTTCTAATAAAAATGAATTCTGGTATTAGACTTCTGATAAAATCATTTTTGTATGGTACTCATTTAGAATTTTAGCCTCTTTTATTGCAGTTTGGGTTAACCTCATACCTTTTGTTTCTAACCCTGAATCAAATTCCTTCCTTCCTCATGCTGTATTATGACAGCCGTCAAAACAGAGAGTATATTCTCTACTAGATTAGATCCATGAGCTCCGTTTTTATAGGTATATCAGCCACGTTCCACCAGACAAACAGAACCAGTATTATATATCTATATATGTACCAGGATTTTTTTTTTGTAAGGAATTGGTACGTTATTGTGGGATAAGTTAGGCAAGTCCAAAATGTGTAAGGCATGCTGTCAATAAGGGTGAGCTGGAGCCTCTTGTGTGTGGGCTGACACTGCAGTCCACAGGCAGAATTTCTTTTCTTCAGGGAAATCTCAGGTCTGTTCCTAAAGCCCTTCAACTGACTGGGCAGGCCCACTCAGATTATCAAGGATAATCTCTACATAAAATCAACTGATTATCAATGTTAATCACATTTACAATACCTTTACTGCAACACTGTTTCACTGTATAACTGGATACTTATTCAAATTCACCCATAAAACTGCCATCACAATGGGGAATCCCTTTTTCAGAATGACATACACCAGAACTTCATTCCAAGACGTTTTAATAAAAGGAGAAATCCAAGTATAATAACTCTTTAAAATCTATAGCACTTATAGTTTAAAAATCACAGAATAACACTATTCATTTCTATCTACCTTTATAATTCCAAAGTTGATAACTAAACTTGCAGTTTCATCAGATGCTCTTTCTTTTTTTTCTTAAGTGTTCTTAGAAACATCTTCACTGATTTTATTTATCATCAGATCCTCTGTATAACTTAGTGCATGACTACCTCCTTCTTATGGACTAATGAAGTGTGATGTGAAGCAAGTTTCTTTGGCCATTAACACCACAAAGTCAACCTTGGTAGAGAGAAAGAAGGGGGATAAGCAGCAGATTTTGCAATCATTAATTAAAGATACTACTAATTAAATGATGATTCCCTGCATGATCTCAACAAGTCACAACAATGAAGGCATTGAATGCAAAAGAGACTTCCAGGGAAAAAAAAGGTGTTACTTTTTCTCCCTTTCTGTTTGTTTGGTTATACTTATGTCATCCATACCAAATAATTCTGTCTAATATTATTGACATAAGTGTTGCAAACCCTTTTTTTAAGAATAAAGAGAGAAGTTTTTGTTTTAGGATTCTATGATAATTTCATCTGTTTCTACTTTTCATACATGTGAACCATGTAGATGGTTCCACTCCAGTAATATTAATATCCAAAATTCCTTAGCTTAATGGATGATATTGACTTTTAAATTTTTATAAGTTTACTCTATAATTTTTCCAAACTACACTTAAATTCATAATAAAACATACCCATTGATCTATTAGTACACCAAAGGCTTCCTATTTATTCCTAAATCTCAAATCAATCCTCTTTCTTATTAATTTTAAAATTCCAAATTCAGAACTAGTGTTTTCTGACTATCAGGGCAGTATTTTCCCCTGTCAATGCTCAAATATGAAATGAGAAATCAGCTTTTATTAATCTAGTTAGAGGAATAAACTTCAGACTTCTAAAACACAGCAAAGAAATTGAGTCAGGCAGGAAAAAAAAATAATGAGAAAGTTAGGATGCCTTAGTGAGCAGGCAGAGTCATTTTATGTAGAGGTTTCCCTCAAGCAACTAAATCGAGCCCAAACAAGCCTATTTCTCTGAAACTTGCTTTACCCGCCATTCCGTCGCAAAATACATTGTGATAATATCATAAAACAGCTTGAGACGAAGAAGGATTCTGATTGACTGTTCAACATTCCAAAAGGGTAGATTAATATCTGTGAATCTCACAGCTGAAGCATTTTAATGCAAACTTGCAGTTTGTGGGAATTGAATCTGTCCGCCAAAATCATTTATTTATATATAGAAAATGGGGGGGTGGGGGAAATAGACATTTCATAATAGCGATGAGTCCAGGGGATGCTGTTATCATGAGCTAATCACATCCCATGGGCATGATAGCAGTCAGCTGTGTCCCCTGTCTTGTATTGCTCCAGAGGAATGATTATCTCATGATAATAAACCTTATCGTGGCTTAGTGGGTCATAAAAAAAAATAACTTTCTTCCCAAGTTCTTGGGTATTTATTTATCAGCTCACTTTTCCCCCCTTGAGTTCTGGTCATATGTTACTTCCTGCTTAGGAAACAAAAAGAGATTTGGTGTTCTGATATTTTCTGTTGGCAAAGTGCAAAAAAACAAAAAAGTGTGACTGTATTGATCTGACTGTGAAAGAACAGCATTGCAGACAGGCTCTCATCTCTTGAGAGCAGTGTGCAAAAGATCCATACTTGCATTGACATTTTATAGGCTGTCTAGACTGGCTAATCCACTTTGGAGAAACAAATGTATTTTGTAGCCTGGGAACAATAAGAGAAACAGATGCTTCTACAACTCCACACTTGTTTCTGCGCTGTAGTGCGCCGCTCTCCAATAGGCACATTTAATTGGAGCTTACACACCATCCAACTCACAATATGGTCGTTCCACTTAGACAAAAACCTCCCACCAGTGACCCCGATGCTGTGAACGGCCAGGTACATCGACAGAGATTCAAGGCGGTGTCAGTCACAACAGCAGGGACACTGGAGCTTTAAGTCAGTATTTGCAAGTAAGGGTATAAATGGGAATGGGAATGGAAATGCTAAGGCAAAGTCATGGAGACACAGAAGAGCAAAAAGGAATTGGAATCAAAGACAATAGGGAAGATGTGAAGTGGAGGAGAGAGATTTTACAATGCACTTCTACCTACCTCTTATTTGTTGCCTACGTGATAATCCCCGATTCCCTAATCTGCCATATTCGATAATAAAAATATTTACCTCATTTTTCATTTCCAAAAATGTATCTTTAACACAGTAATTTTTGTGAAAAGCACAGTATTTATAAGATGCACTTTTTTTTACATACTAAAACCAATATATAGCATGGGCAATATTTAACATTGAGAACAAATTAGAGATAAATCCAATGAAATAATATAGCCCTGTTAAACATAGCATAAACAACATAAATGATGCAACTAAAAAAAAGTCTATGTATATAGTCACATAAAATAGATGAGAGCAATGTTAATAAATGTCGGTACATGGAGTTTTCATTCTGGAGGATACCAAACCCCACAGACCATATTCTACATATGCACATAAGGAAACAGAGAGGATAGTGTACCATAAGCTAAAAGAAAGAATAAGAGACTGTTTCTAATGATTGCCTGGCTATCAAGAAGCAGGTGCACCTGAACGAGTTACTTTCTCTTTCCATTCATCAGTTTCTTTTTTTCTTAGTTTTGAAAATTATTTTAATGTTTATTTATTTTTGAGAGCAAGAGAGAGCACAAGTGGAGGAGGGGCAGAGAGAGATGGAGACAGAGAATCTGAAGCAGGCTCTAGGTTCCAGGCTCTGAGCTGCCAGCACAAAGCCCAGTGGGGGGTTCAAAGCCATGAACCCTGAGATCACCACCTGAGCCAAAGTTCATCTCTCAACCTAGTGAACCATCCAGGTGATCCATTAGGTTTTTTCTTTTCCTTTTTTAAAGAAAATCAGTTTAGATAAGTTCTCATGCTCTGCCCAACTCCAACTTTCTAAGAATTAATAATTGTATGTGGATCACAGAGTTTATCTAACAAACCACCATAAACAAAAATGAAACAAAAAGCATCATATAAACCTAAGTCCCAGAGCAGAAAGAGGAAATGATACAATCATGAAGAGCATCTTTGGTTATATAAGTAAGTTGCAAATCTGCTAAGTTGGTCATCATTTAAATAATAAGTTTTGTGAAAACAAATGTAAAATGCCATGTTAAAATTATTTACTACACTTTAAAAATTTCTGAAATATTATTTAAGTAAAATATCAGCATATGATTACTCATATTTTACATATGTAACTGAAAATATGTTGACATAATACAAAAAACAAATGAGTGGCTTTCAATGCAAGACAGCAGGATGGTGACTTGTGCAGTCACATTTATTTTCTCTGTATACCTTCCAAACATCCCACAAAACTGATGAGGAAAAGAACACTGAATTGAAAGAAACAAATAATTATGTTTATTTGGTTGGTCTAAAATGTGTTAGGTTAGTAAATTTAGAAGACACAGTGGGTGAGATTAACAAGATCATGGAGTGATTACCATGGGACAAAAAAAGAACTTTAAGCTGGAGTTCTTGGAAATGTAGGAAATCTACCTGAATCTCAATTGTACCAATTGGCTCACTATCTTCTTCATCACCCACTATGCAGACATTCCTCACATTGGAATTTTTGGTGAGGTAGGCAATGCACAAAAGCATAATGATAATAAGGCATGAGAGGCACACAGTCTAACTAGCTCCACCCTAAAGTGCATCAGAGGAAGATTTTTATAGGGCCTGAAAGGAGAAGAGAGATAAATCAGAGAGGATAAAAGTTATTTCTTTTTAAAGATATTCAGAGAGATAGTAGTGTGGCAGCATAGTCTTTCAGTCTTCCCAAATCCACACAGAAAACTGTTGTAGCAGATAGAAAAGACCAAAACACAGGACAATATTTAAAATAAAATTAAAAAGGTGAGGTTAAACTACTATCAGCCACATAATATAGCATCTCTGTACGTGAAGAAGGAAGTAATAGTGCAACAACTCATGGACCTGAAAATAAGAGAACCACAAAATAGTCCGCAGGTATTGATTGAGAGGTTGCCCAGCCAATTAGAGAACAGCCGGAACTGGATAGAATTTGCTCTCTTCTACAAGGGTGAGTGCAAAGCATCCTTTGTGAGAATAAAAGGGACTGGAAAGGTCTAGCTCCTCTGAACTCTCCAAGCTCACTTACCAGGGTTCTTCTAGAACACAGTGAAGAGGAACTTCTAGAAGTGGAGTCAAAAAGAATAGAGAGAAGGAAGCGGAGGGCCAAGATCAAAGTGGTGGAAAGGAAGAGAGTCAGGAAATAAACAACAGAAGATGAAATCCTATGAAGTTGGAAGATTTCCTGCCCTCATCTCATTTTAAAAATTAATGTTTTAAAAATGTTTAAGGGGTGCCTGGGTAGCTGGCTCAGTTGGTTAAGCAATGAACTTTGACTCAGGTCATGATCTCATGGTTCATGGTCCCGAGCCCCATTTGGGCTGTGTGCCAACAGCTCAGAGCCTGGAGCCTGCTTCAAACTCTGTGTCTGCCTATCCCTATGCCCCTCCCTTGTTCATTCTTTGTCTCTCAAAAATAAATAAACATTAAATTTTAAAAAAAAATTAATAAAATAAATATATGTTTAAATAAACTAATGTCATTAGTTTAAACATGTTAAAAATAAGCAACAGAAACTGATTAAGGTCAAATTCCATGCATAATTATTTTTAAATAAAAGAAGAGAAAGAAGCAGAACACTCCCATAGGTAACAAAATCGCTCCAGAATGACTTGCTTACAAGAGGACAAATGTTTTTATCGAAACAGCCTAAAATAGATGAAGAAAATGCTAATAATTATTAAAGAATTTCATGGATTAGAATTAGAAAGTTTTTAAAATGAGAACATAGAACTAATGTAAGGATAAGAGATAAAAAGAGTTATCTCAGTAATTAAGAATAAACTATAAAGAACACATGAGCTAATAAATACAACAGATAGCACACAAAGGGAAATAGAAGGTGAAAATAATGAAATTAAAAAACAAATAAAAAAAGATACATGATAAACAGAATTTAAGAGAATGAGACAGAGCACCTAGGTGGCTTTATTAGATAAGAGTCCAGCGTCGGCTCAGGTCATGATCTTTCTTACTGTTCGGCTCTTGAGTTTGAGCCCTGCATTGGGCTCTGTCCTAACAGCTTGGAGCCTGAAACGTACTTCAGATTCTGTGTCTCCCTCTCTCTCTGTCCCTTCACCACTCATGCTCTGTCTCTCTCTGTCTCAAAAATAAATAAACATTACAAATTTTAAAAAAGTAAGAGAAAGTGACAATATTGAGTATAGGCAAGAAAAAAGAAAATATAAAACATATGTATGGAGAAGAAAACCAAAGCAATAAATCAAATAAACAAACACTCCAAAAACTATAATTCAAGGTATTTTCTCCAAATAAATAAAATATTTGGAACTACATCTTAAAAGATCAAAGTGCATGCCTGATAATATTGACCGAACAACAAAAAGTTCTTTGTTCATTTAGCTAAAAAGAGCACACAACTAATAAGGAAGAGAAAACTGAATTATTATCAGAGTTTTCAACAACAATATTCTACCTCAGCAGAAAATACAATGTTAAAAAAAAGGATTTATGCCCAGTAAAGCAGATATTTAAGTAAGATGGGGGCACAAACTACTATCTGGATTACAAGAACTCATGGAATATTTTTCATGTTACTCCTGGTGAATATACTAGAGAAAGAGTTTCAGACATCAACAGTGACTAGACAGGCATGAACAGAAGACTGATCACAAGAAATAAGCCTATAGTTACCTGTAAAAGTAGAGCTACATGAGACCTGAAAAAGGTGACAGTGTACATTGCAATGACTGTATGCTTTGACAATTCAGATATAATATAGCCAAAAAACACTGGGGAAGACATATACTAAAAAAATAATGTTTCTGGTAACCATATTGGTAGTAGTATTATATTTGTTAGTCTGAGACAGCTGTTTGCATGAGGTAAAACAAAAAAAGCAATTATAGAATTTTTTTTAATTTTTTTTAATGTTTTATTTATTTTTTTAATACAGAGAGACAGAGCATGAGAGGGGGAAGGGCAGAGAGAGAAGGAGACACAGAACTGGAAGCAGGCTCCAGGCTCTGAGCTAGCTGTTAGCACAGAGCCTGACTTGGGGCTCGAACCCACGAACGTGAGATCTGACCTGAGCCGAAGCCGGAGGCTTAACCGACTGAGTCACCCAGGCGCCCCACAATTATAGAATATTTTAACCCCATCATCACCCTATCTTTGAGAACCAAGACTTTAGGATGGAAGAAAGAAGATGTGGTAGGGGGAAAAAAGGAGTGGAGATACAGTAGGGAAGAAGTTGAAAAAAAAAATAACTTGGATTGGAAGTATCACCATGAGCTAAAAGAGCTTCTAGGAGAAAAGGTTGATTTATGGGGTAGGAAAGAAATGTACATATTAAACTTGGAACTTGAAATAAATTTTATCCTACCAGATGGTAAGGACACATTGGGTGACTCCTAGAGAACTCAGGAATTAATTTGAAAAGGCTCCCACCAACCAAATACGGGTAATGTTGAGTTTATTGGCAATATGATAAAAATTACAATGGAGTACGATCCCTGAAATCCATTGTCATATAGATTTAATGAGAACCAGTTTGTTCTCTTGTCATCTAGAAAATAAAGAGAAATAATCAGGTGTCAATTTTCCCTTTCCTATCTTAACTATAACACAGGATAATCACATAGTAGTTAAGGGTATGTCTTTGTAAAATATTCCCACTAATGAAGGATAAATAAATAAATAAAAATAAATAATAGAATTATAATATCATCATTGTTAATCACTGCTGATGTACTCAACTACTTGGATGAATTTCAAAAACATCTTGCTAGGGAAAAGAAGCCAGACAAAAAGGCTATGTACTGTATGACTCCATTTATATTGAACTCTTGAATAAGAAAAAGTGAAACACTGGTGACAGAAAGCAGAATTCTGATTACCTGGGACCAGAAGGTCACACACAAGGAGGTGTGAGGGAATTTCTGATAGTGATGGAAATATCTTATTCATTGTATAATACAATATTGATTGTGGTGGTACTTCCCCAGGTGTATATATTGGTCAAAACTAAAATATATATTTTAAGTGGGTACATTTCATTATGTATATGTCTACCTCAATAAACCTTAATTTAAAAAAATCAAGAGGCCAATCAAGTAACAAGAACAACAGAAACTACTACAATGTACTTGCACACCTGGTATACAGTTGCCTTTGGTATACAGTTATAGCTCTCAAAATGGTCATCATAATAAAATATGTGAGAATATGCTTCTACCTGGAAGTCATTACTGGAAACTACAAGACAGGGAGAAGATGAAACTTATTTTTGTGATGGCTTTTAGAATTGTTTTGAGTCCCCAGGTATGTGGAAATATTCTGATTTTATTTCTTGCTTTGGGCTTTCTTGCCATACCAAGAAAATCCTATCCAATTTAATAGGGGTCTTGAATAGAGGAAATCGTGGGTGAACAATTAAATGAACAATCGAGAGTTATCAGACATTCAGGAAAGATGGTCATATTTTGAAGAAAAACAAGTAATTAAAAAACTGACTCTGAGCAAACAAAAATAATCCCAATTATAATGTTAAAAAATCCCAATTATCATCCTAGAAGTGATTAGAAATATATTTCATTAATAATATACTCTGGTTTCTCTTCAGATTACATAAATCTTTTGCCTTTTAATAAATGTACAACACTGCCATGTTAAATTCACAATCAGCTCACAAGGAAGAGCCAATGGGAATTTTTAAAAATAAATTTTAAAAAATTCTAATTGAAGGTTAGAATACAGTTAAAGAAATTCCCCATATTTCATTAATTTATGCATCCATCTATTCAATATTTACTGGGCACTTACTATGTGCTGGTGTAGATAATGAACTACACAAACCATAACAATGTCCACACAGACCTTAAAATTCAATTTGCAGAGAAACAGATGATTCATGTGTAATATGATGCCAAGAAGTAGTAAGTTCTGTGAAAGAAACCAAAGTAGGTAGGTAAAGAACATAGAAAAATGGAAGGATTATTCAAAGAAGGTCTTTCTATGAACTAATATATATAAAGAAAGTGGAATAAAGGAAAGTAGTAAGGCATGCAAAGTCTGGGGAAAATGGTTTTCAAGCCATAGTCACATTCAAAAGTCCCAAGAAGAGAGTAAGTGTGATATATTGTTGACCCAACAATAAAGTCAGTGTGAACCAAGGAGAGGATGATAGGAGAGAATAACAGAGAGGAAGGAAAGAGCTATTTAAGCTACTGGAAGCTTTGTACGTTCTTACTAGTGTGATGGGAAACCACTGAAGAATCCTGAACATAGAAGACCCCATGGCCTGGTTTATATTTAAAAAGAGATTTCTCTGGGTGGCTCAGTTAGTTGGGTGTCAGACCCTTGTCTTTGGCTTAGGTCATGGTCTCATGGTTCATGAGATGAAGGCCCAAGTCAGGCTCTGGGCTGACAGCAAGGAGCCTTCCTGGGATTCTCTCTCTCTCCCATTCTCCCTGCCTCTCCCCAACTTGCTCTCTCTCTCTCTCTCTCTTGATAAATAAGTAAACATAAAAAAAAAAAAAAAAGATGTGTGTGTATGTAGAGTTGACAGTGGATAATCCATAGCTGAAGCATTAAAACAAATTAGAAGGCTATTACAGTAATCTTGATGAAAATTATGGTAACTAATACTAGGGGTTAGCAAGGAGATTGTATGATGTAACTGGATAAATGATAAAGGCATTTCAAATATAAAGATTACTTGGATCAGATGTGGGATATAAAAAAAAGGGAGACAATAAGAATGAATAATCCTTATTTTGCAAATTAAACAATGAAGTAAAATTAATACCAATGATGGTAAGAGAAATTTTTGCTGGTGGAAATCATGAGTTTTGTTTTAGATATGTAAAATAACTATTGGATGTTTGGGAGCCCAGTAAGAAGTTTATGAATAGGTGTAGAACTTAAACAAATATATAAACACAGAGAGAAAGACATAGAGATAGAGAATCAATCCAAAAAGTCTACTATTTAACTCACAGAAATAGTGAAAGAAAATACACCAAATTATGGTGAAAGCCATTAATGCCAATCAAGAGATATTTCAGACTTTCTGCTTTCTATGGACATATGAGAATTTCACTTTCTGGCGTCCCTTTAGTGAAGTGGCGGGTGTAACCAGTTCAGGCCAATGTGTCATTAACAGAAAAGAAAGGAATTAGAATCACACACAATTTCTGGTGAAGACATCCAATGACTTTTTCTCCTATGAATTTAGCAGCTGGCCAAGTTTATGATGGTGACAACTCCAGCAGTCCTGTCCTGAGTGACAACAGCAAACACAGCCAGGACAAACATGTAGCATCAGTATGAATAAATCAGTTAGAACATGTTGTTTTAGGACACCGATTGGTGTTGCGTGTTAAAACAGGATGAGTTAAGCTGTCCTGACTGATACAACTATTTCTCAAGGGAGAGAAAGGAGAAAAGACATCTGTGGACCCAGCAGCCTCAGCTATTTCGCCTCAGTATGAGTCTGTTCTGAAGACGCTACTTGACGGGCAACTGGGTGGGTCAGTCAGTTGGCATCCGACTCTTGATTTCTGCTCAGGTCATGATCTCATGGGCATGGGATAGAGCTCCATGTGGGGCTCTGCACTAAGCATTGATCCTGTTTAAGATTCTGTCTCTCCTCTCTCTCCCAGCCCCTCACATATGTAAGCTCTCTCTCTCAGGATAGGCAGAAGAACAGAAGCCAAAAGAAATGAAAACTCTGGTAATAAAAAATACTATAATAATAACTATTATTATATATAAATATATATGAAGAACCTGAAAATATGACCAAAAGTGTGCTAAAAAAATGAAAGAAGGGTTATATAAATAGTCTCCACTCACCACTACTTCCTTCCCACAAAAAACTGAGGAAGTCAGAATTCAAGGATAACTCAAGTGCTACACACTTTAAAGAGAAGCCAGACAATTTCAGAGACAAGAATTCACAAAATCTATCAATAGGTAGTTTGTGCACAAAGTTTGAAGGTACTGGTACTAAGATAAAAATTCAAATTAAAAAAAATTTAAATTTAGTAATCAAAATTGTCCATGCCCTATTATGTGATTTATAATTATTTACTCATTTTCTCATCACACCAATTCTAAAGAACATGTTTTATTCCAGTCCAATTTTAACAATGAGGAAACAGGTGTCTTGAGTAAAGTGTTAGGAGTCACACAGCTAGCAGCAAGTGGCAATGTCATTATCAGAACCCGAAAAGTCTAGTTAAATTTAAAATATTGTTCACCATGCAATTTGAAAGACAACTAGACACTCCAGTAAAATGGCAATTCCAAGACACACACACACACACACACACACACACACCCAACTAAAGCAATTTTAAGCAATTTGAAGGGTATTGTAAAAAAGGAAAACATCTATTTTGAACAAAAGGAAATGGCATAGTTGGAAATATAGATAAGAAATAGGTACTAAATGCTTATTACTTTGCTCTGTGGTAAACACTTCACATGCTTATTGTAATGTTACTTCTGGTTATTTTATTTCAATTACAAAATTAACCCATAGATCAAACACCAAAATCTAAGTTTTCATTATGCAGCAGAACGGAAATGGTAGCAGCCCGCAGCCCTGCAGTTACAGGAACAACTGCCGTACAATGCGGGGGTGTATTGCAAATCGATAGGCTCCGTGTACTATTCAAACCACGTTACCGGGAAAATGGATTGTGTGTATGGAATAACAATAAACCAAATAAAACTGGATTCCCCAGAGAGAAAGATCACAGTAATTAAACACTTAAGTGTCAACAGCAAAACTGCACAATAATTAGGACAAAATGGAGAAAAATACTAGGTCCTCATGTTAGGAAATTATTTCTTAGCCGAGGCACCAAAGCACAAACCGTAATGAAAAAAGGGCAAAATTTGATTATGTTATATTCAGAAACATTCACACACTATAAGATACTCTAAACAAAATTTTAAAAATCAAGACAAAACAAAACGATCATAGAAACAAAGAGATTTCTCAAAGAATCAGTACACAAAGTATATAAACAATTCCAACAAATCAATAAATGTGAGGAACACTGGACAAAGAATATAAACAAGAAAAAAACCATAAATCGCAATGAAAAAGGTAGAGAGTGGTTTGGCTGCATTTAGCTTACATATTATATATAATAATGTCTGTATATGTATATTATAGTAATATCTGTATGTTATTTATATGTGCTTGTATGTACCTATGGATGTTTATATGTAAGTGCATATATGTAAATACATCTGTACATATATACATTTTATTTTAGAATGCTAAATAAACTTGCATTTAATCTTTCCTAAAGAACTCACCAGCATAAATGATTAAAATTTGGGGAAAGCGGGGCGCCTGGGTGGCTCAGTCGGTTAAGCATCCGGCTTCGGCTCAGGTCAGATCTCACGGTTCGTGGGTTCCAGCCCCGTGTCGGGCTCTGTGCTGACAGCTAGCTCAGAGCCTGGAGCCTGTTTTGGATTCTGTGTCTCCCTCTCTCTCTGACCCTCCCCTGCTCCAGCTGTCTCTCTCTGTCTCTCAAAAATAAAATAAAAAGCAATTTAAAAAAATTAAAAATAAATAAATAAATAAAATTTGGGGAAAGCATAACTTATGTTTTTAACCTACAGGTCAGATATGTCAAACACTCTAAGTTTCACAATAGATATCTTCTCCTAGAGACAAAATCTTCAAAACTGAAGTGTGGTGGGCTTGCCACTTCTGCTTTAACTTCTCTCCCATTATCATCACTTAAAATAAAAACTAAGATTTAAATTTAAAAAATTGAAAAATACCTCTTTTTTGAAGTGCATAGGACACTGTTTTGTTTGAAGTGTACATATACAATATACCAAAGTTACATTTCAACATAAAACCTGTGAATTGCGTGGGCTGGAGCAATTTCTCATTCTTTAAACACTGGTAAGTCAGTTTTGAAGAAAAGTCTCTCAATTTTCCTGATCTACACTATTATGAAAAATAACTGTCAGTGGTAGAGGCTCCTGGGTGACTCGTTGGTTAAGCAACTAACTCTTGATTCTGGCTCAGGTCATGATTTCATGGTTCATGAGTTCGAGCCCAGCTAACATCACGGAGCCTGCTTGAGATTGTCTCTTTCTCTCTCTGCTCCTCCTCTGTGCTTGCTCGTTCTCTCACTCTCGAAAAAAAATACACTTAGAAAATATAACTATCAGTGGTGACAGGTTGTACTAGGGCCAAGCAGAGGAGCAAAGACATCTCAGCCACACTCTATAAAAGTTCCATTAACTCCCTAAATAATGAAAAAGAGAAAAACCCTTCCAAAATATACCATAGCAGCATCTTCTACACAGAAATCCTAAATGAATTCTCATTCTAATTGTTTTTATTCATAGAAACAATAACCAGACGTATTTATTTATCAGGTTTCAGGAGTAATCTAAGTGACATGATCCAAAAAGGATATTTATCTTTCTAACATCTTGCAATGTTGTTGGCCCCACAATTTTATTGTTTTCTAATTGTTTAATTCTATTTTAAAATAAAATCATATATTATTAATCTTATTTATTTTGCTATTAAAATATTCATTTTGGAAAGACTCCAGGGGATAGAATGTTTTAGGGAAGAATTTTTTGGCCAAAGCTTCATCACATAATGTGTGCACTTAAAAGACTTTGCATCTTTCTAGGGCCACAGAATGAACATTAAATGGCAAGAGATGATTATCCTTTCAAGCTTCTAGAAGTTGTTGTTGTTGGTGATGTTTTTCAAAACTGCCTCAAATGGAAAAAGAAGAGAAGACAGAGAGAGAAAAGGAGGTAGAGGAACAGAAAACAGTAACACAAAAATATAAAATATCTATATACAATCCTCACACATATTCAGTGAGATAATTACAATTACACTATATATTACCATTCAGGAAACTGAGACAGAAAGTATAAATTGACTGCCATAGATCACTTATGTATAAACCTTAGAGGGAAGCCCGAGACTTGGACACAAATATGCCTGAAAATCCATGGCACATTTGAAGGCTACAGTCATGAGGAAAATGACTCACTTGGATGACACTCATTTGTAGGGAATATAAGGCTGCCATAGAAGAAAATCAGCTCTAAGCCATGTGTGTTCCTAGTTCACCGATTATAATTTCACTATCATCCATTAACAAAGATGCATTTAAATACAAGATAATGCAAATGATGCCATTATAAGGATTACTTTAAATCCTCTTTCACTCAAGTAGGATCATTCCCAAACTTTCAAATTTATGCCGATTTTTTGTCACAAACTTGCTATACACTCATGTAGGAAAAAGAACTCCTGGGGCTTTATATTTTCTGTGGCTCCTTATCTGCATAGAAGGACGAGCAGCATAAATTTTATCCCAACTTACCAGTTTTCTGTGCTTGGATCTTCGGTTACACCCCAGGCAGCCACGTATGGATTCCGGTGGTGAATCAGCACCTATGGTGGTTACGGGCACAAGGTCAGAAGTCACACTACCAGCCCTGCTACTCACTCGGTTTGTGATTAGAGACAAATACCTTATCTTCTCTGTACTTCTCTTTCTTCATCTCCAAACTTGGAGTAATAAAAGCACCCGTAAATCACAGATTGCTTCCCTGGGTAACAGACCAGGAGAAGGATTTTTACCATGGAGGAGATGTAGGTAAGGATTGCGTCGGGGATCCACACCTGCTAAAAGGTGCAGGAGGAGCACCAACAGGCAGAGAAAGAAGTCATGTGATGCAGATCTAAGAACAGATCTTGACAGCCCCACAGAAAGCTCAGGAGCTAGACTGGTCATTTAGTAGTGTCCAGACTTGGGACCAGGGTTTCATGAGGGCATGAATCAGTCCTTAGAAGTGAGTGTTCTTGGAAAGTGCATGACCTTGTACAAGGCAGCAGTCTATAGCTGAGGCAATCGCTGTAGGAGCTGACTGCTGGAGACCCTACCTAGTGTTCACCTCTAAGCCCGGGGAACAGTCCTCCCTTGAAAAGAGATCTGAGCTGCATATTACACTACCTCACATCATTGCTATGGGTTAGATGAGAGAGTTATAGAGAGAGGGAAGGGGGGAGAGAGAGAGAGAGAGAGAGAGAGAGATAAAAATTCTTGGCTTAGAGTCAACACTGTGTAAAGTGTTAGCTTTCATTATTATTATTGAACAAATAGGCAACCTTATGTAAAATATGGTATTCATATGGAAGAAAGAGGATCCTAGAGAAAAATTGGGGAAATAGTGGTTGTAGTGAACTTTTATTATCATGAAATCCTTGGATAACATTAGACTTACATAGGGTATTAAGACTCTCCCATCCCAACCATGTATTTCCAGAGGGTCTGGGAGCCACTACGTTCCATACCTTCCTCTAACCCTCAGAGTGGGCATGTGACTTATGAGGCCAATAATGAAATTGTCTTCCAACCCCAGGCCTAGACTGATCTGGAACGGGGATGTGATGATATAAACTGAGCCATTCAAGTCCTAGTTTCAGAATATTCAACGTGGGAAGAAAAGGAAGATTCATTTCTCTCTAGCAATCAAAAAGCTTACAGATTTATGGACTCCATAATCTCACTCTAGTTAAACTCATACCCTCAGTCTTTGAAAGATATAACCATAATCACTCATTTGTCTGAGAAACTGGTTAAAGCGAACATATAATCCAGGATGCTGAAGACCATGCCATGTATTAATTCCAGGCACCAATATTCAAAAGACTGGGTAGCTCTGAAAGATTTGAACTGAGCCTGCTGTGGTTCATTTTCCTTTGTGAAAGCTAGGGTCAGAGTCTTCCACAAAAGATATTGCTCAGAGGACCAGAAACCACATTGACAAGTTACCTAGAACATGAGCCTTCCCAGATCTAAGATACAAATCCTTAAAACCCCCTAATATCTCCATGCCCTTCCCGTCCTTCTGAGGGATCCTGCTCAGTATGCAGTTGCACTTGCAATCTGAGGTATTAACACTAGAGGTCTCTCCCCACTCATGAGCCCTTCTCTGCACACACGGTTTTGCCTCCTCCTCCTGTCTGCTGGGCCTACATTCACCCTAGACTGCAGCACTTGCACCAAATGTTAATTGTGCTAAGGTGGAAATACAGAATCTTGAAACTCCAAATTCTAGATCTACTTCTTAGAACCATGCCACAGTCCATGAAAAGCAATGCAAAAAGCACGCTTCTCAAAAAGAAGCAGAAGCAGAAGAGAAGCAAAGAAAAGAAAGAAAAATCTCTATGAATATAGTGCTACTCTTCCTTACCCCCAACTGAAAAAGAGCCAGTGAGTCACAAAGGTCCTTTTACCTGCAGTCTACATATCTAAAGTAACAACACCATGCCCGGTTACCACTTCAGACCCTTATGCCTTAGATTTAGATGTCAACGGCACCCCGCTGTGGTGTGCTGAGAACAACCCATGCAGTGGTGCACTCAGGCATGGGCTCACCCAGATCACCACTGTGTGGGTATTGCATTTTGAGAGAGTGGAAATCAAACCCAAGGAAAATAAAGATAAGGAGAGATTTTACCCACGGCCTAGACCAGAACATTTGGCCTCATCCCTCCACTTCAAGCCTGTTTTCCAGTGGTCTTCATTTGCCACTGCGAAGAGTGAGGTGCCCCAAAACAAAATAAATGCCAGCGTATGTTGAGAGAGAGTCAGAGAGAGAGAGAATTCCTGAGTTACACCAGTGAAATAGCTCCTATGCAGAGTTAATATTAACTCCTTGCCTTTAAAGTCCCTTGGGCTTGATCTATCTTGTTAGGTATTACTCCTTCTTAGAGCAAGGGGTGCTGGAAGAGAGGTCTGGAGCAGGATTGGGCTGGAAAGAAGCCTGGAATTTCACTTGGAAACCAACAATCTTGTGTATCTGCGCCTTTATTTTATGCCTGCTTATGACCAGCCAAAAGATGGGTATAGAGCTCAATAAATCAGAAAAATTTAAATTTAACTTAAGCTTAGCCTTCCTTCTTAAAACTTCTACCACTATTACCACTTTTCCTCCCTAATGGATTAAGATTTGTTGAGCATGGCACCCCAATGTGGAAAGCCAGTTTTGTGAAGATAAAGTAGAAATATGTTGTGTTTTGTTTGTTTGTTTATTTATTTATTTATTTATTTTGAGAGAGAGAGAGCATGAGAGGGGTAAGGACAGAGAGAGGGAGAAGAAGAGAGAATTCCAAGCAGGTTCCACACTGACACAGCACAGAGTCCATTATGGGGTTCGAACCCATGAACTGTGAGATATGACCTGAGCGGAAATCAAGAGTCATATGCTGAACCGACTGAGCTACCCAGCACCCCTAAAGTACAAATATGTTTAACTTAACAGAGGATCTCCCAGAAATGTGGTAAGCAAAACCTTCATCAAAATAACCAAGAAAAAGCACTGTACATTATTGACCTTACAGAAGATTCATTTCAAAGTAGCTGTTATTTAAATGTCAAGACTCCACATGCTTCAAATGTGATTCAATTTATAACTTTAAATTCACACAACTTTTCAGCACCACATAGATTATACTTAGTGAAGTAAACCCACACTTAACTGTAAAGCAGAACTAGAAATGCTGTGAACTTAATGCATTCATGGTCATTATTTAGAAAGAACATTACTTTTATACACTAAATAGGTCCCATTACATGACTTAAACATTTTCTACTCAGGTTAATTGTTAGTGCTCATTAACAAAATATGCTCATTCTTTTTGGAACCAGGCTGTGGCTGTAATATGAGAAATATTTGCTAGATGTGACAACGAATTTCCTGACAGAAAAGGCCTTGAAGCCCTGAAATGGCTATTTGGACACAATAGCCTCTTTCTTGAAAGCTTTAAAAAGTTGAGTTCACTCCCATCAACAAATCTGCTACAAATGCAAGTCTTCAAGGGTTACTGCATAAATCCCCCAAATATTTTCTAGATGATTACCCTGAAACCCGTTTTGCATGCACTGTCTGTGTGAGTAGGAGGAAGATAGATGTGTACATACATGTTCTTCCCTTTTACCGTAAAGTCAGTGGCATGCTTCGCCCCACGTTTCCAAACGTGATCCTTGTGCTATTCACCAATGTTTTGCCCATGGTTCTACTCATAAAACAGTATTACTTGCAAGGGATGTGCCATCAGCCCTCTGGCCTAGAAGCCAGCCAGGCAGCACACCTCTTGGATGCCCCATCCTCATTGTAATTCTGCCGGAGCTCTGCGTGCTCCCTCGCCTCTCCAAAGGTCAGCCTGAGGTCTGCACTTCACCGCTAATGGGTGCACGCAGCCTGCTCCTGCTCCTGCTCCTGCTGTGGTGGAGAAACTCAGTCCCTTTACATCTCTCTCTCCCTTGCTCTCTCCCTTCCTCCCTCCTTTCCCCTCTCCTGTGCTTGCTCTCTTTCTCTGCCTTGCAAATGACTCTGAGGAGCTAGGCTGGTGGATGATTTATATTAAGAAAAAAAAAAAAAGCACTCAATTTTTTTTTTTTTTGAACTGGGCTCCCTGAGAGCACTCAGGGCTGCCTCGTACTGTTCAACGCCTACCTGCTCAACTGCAGGGAAACAAGCTTCTGAAGGCTTTAATGGGATTTCGCCTGAGGCTGTTTTATTAAGATGTCGGCTTTTTCTGCTGCCTCTGCAGCTGACACCATTCACTGTCAGCTGTCCCCTCCCCTCCCCACCCCCACTGCCACCCCCCCAACAATGCACCAAATTATTCGCTTCATTTAGTGCTCATGGCTCAGTGTGGGCAAATTGGAAGAAGGAGCCTTACTGGGCCAGATGAACCAAGCAGAGAGGTGAAAAGCCACTGTGCTACTTAACTGGGGGTTTAAGGGGAGCAGGGAGGCAAAAAAAAAAGGAGGACTAAATCAATGCCACTGGGGCACACTTCCATTCTATTAGGAAGAATCATGTTCCGTATGAACATACCCATTTTGGAAGTGCATTCACATTACTCATTTACATGAAGCCTTCGTTTGGGAAAGTATACAAATTACCTACAATTCCCTACAATACATAATGTGCGTTATATATACATTGCAAGGCCGTTTGGAAATTCTGCCATTCATTTAACACACTGATTACAACAGAAAAATCAGCATAAACACTAATTCACTAATGAATATGCTGAATAAAAAAAATATATATATAATTCAACCTTCTGGAGAGGACTTCACTGCAAAATGGAAATTAACATTGGTAGTGGTGGTGGTGATACATATAGTGGGTTTGTGCATCTGTGTGTCAGTGTGAGTACCCATGTAGGGAAAGTATGTGTGTGAGTTATATTTGTAAGATGGGGAGAGTGTTTACAACCAGTCTATTAATCACATTACATACAGCTCAGTAGTAGTAGTGGTCAGGCTGTGGTATCAATGGTGACACCTAATTCATAGTAAAAAAATAGGTTTCCATAGAACAGATTTATTAAATGCTCAGGATATTTTATGAGTAATTTATAACAAGGGATAGCACAGGGAAACCTGCCATGACCCCGTTTTAGGGATGGAAAACCCAGTGGCCTATTAGGAAAGGTATTTGACTTAAGATAAGACAGTAGTTCAGTATCAGAGAATGAGAAAACCATTGCATTTCATTTCCTTTGACTGACTTCCCCAATAACTTGGTGTAACAAGAATGCTTTCGCTTAGAAGTGATTTACTCACTCAACAAATATTTACTGAGTTTTGATTTGGCACCTTCCATGTACATCCCATGTGTTTGGCTTAAAGTGAAAAATGGAAAGCAAAAATTACCATTATGTCTCATGGAACTTCCAGTTTAGTGGAGGAGACAGACCTTGGTGAAGCAATCAAAACTCTAGGCTGGAAGGAAGAGGTACAATTTAATGGGAACCTTTTTCAGGAGAGTTTGAGGCAGTTTGGAGAATCAGATTAGGCTTCTCTGAGGAGGTGCTGGTGAATCTGGTATCTGAAGGACTAATAGGAGTCAACTAGTGAAGCCATGTGTGTATGTGTGTGGCGGGGGCGGCCGGGGGATATGCATGTACAGAGGCCCTCTGGCAGGAGTGAAATGATGCTTTTAAGGAAATAATATGTGACAGAAGCACAAATATCAAGTAGTCAGGTAATTCAAAGTGCTCCTGGAGAGGTCAGGTTCAGAGTTCAAAGAGCTCAGGGGACCTTTATACTCAAAGTATTGAAAAGTCTTATGCCATTGAAGGGTTTCTAAACTGCAGTGATTTTGTGCACATGTGGGTGGCAGGGGGTGTAGTATAAACTGATTCTCATTAGTAAGAGGTCCCTCTCTCAATATGCAGAAAAATCTGAAAGGGTGGGAGAGTGGTAGCACAAAGATATCTAAGGGAGTTTTGCAGGGTCCAGGGAGACACAATGGCAGGTCAAATTTGGGTGATGACATGAAAGTTGGAGAGAGGGCGAAAGATATGTGGCAGGTGAACTGGGAGGTGCTAGTGATGTGAGGGAGAGAGACACATATGTCAAGGATATTTTCCAGATTTTGGCTTGCAAAATGATGAATGGCAGTCCCATTTACTAAGACAGAGGAACACTGGAGGAAGGACAGTTGTAGAGGAAGTAGTCCCTGAGGTTGGTTTCAGACATGCTATATGAGGTGCTGCTGAAATTTTAAGTTGCAAAGTACCATGTAGGAAGGTGTTGATTAGATGTTGATACAGTTCACTGCTCAGAGGAGGAGTCTAGCCTGGAGATATGTGTGGTTTTTCTGTTCATTGGTGGGATTTGATACCAAGGGGAATTGGTAGCAATGATTAAAAGGAATAGAGGAAAAGCTAGGAATACCAATATTTATTGGGTTGCTAAAAGTATTAAACCTCAAAAGAAACAGAAGCAGCCAGAGGGAAAAAGAAAGCTTTGAGAATGAGTGATGTCAGGAAATAAAATTTTTCAAGAAAAGACAAAGTGCTCAGCAGTTTTGGAGAGATGTCAGGTGCAAAGAAGCCTAATATCCAACCACTAAATTGTGCAACATGGAGCCCATCATTGAGTGGGCACTGCTAGATCCACAGGAACTGAAAGTCTAGCCTAAGTACAGTGACCACTCTCTCAGTTTTCTAAAGATCATCCCAATTTATGACTATTGTCCCAATAGAGGTACTAACACAACCTCTATTACTTTCAAAAGTGTCACTGTTTAGATGATACAATTTATGAGCACAAATTTTGTGTCTGAGTCCTTTCACATGTTTTTTACACTTTGCCATCCTGGAATTTCCCTTCTCTTACCGATAATCAATCTCTATCAATTCTGCCTTAAAGATCTGAGGCATGACCACTCTCTTCCATTTCTGCTGCTTATGTCCACATCCAAATCACACTCATCTTGCCTATATTTCAATAAATAGATTTTTCTGGCTCCCTTCCAATCTATTCTTTATATAGCAGCCACAGTTAATAATTTCAACATAAATCAGATCATGTCACTCCCCTGCAGAAAATGAAAGAATGAATGATAATCTTCAACAGCTTTCCACTGACCTTAACATAAAAATGGAACTCCTTAATATTGCCTATAATGTTTGCCATGACACCGTATATATATATATATAATATACTGTATAGCATATATAAGATCCTCTAGGTGATGCACGCTTTCTCGATGTTGCATGTATTGTTTCCTGGCTGAGAAATATTTAGGTCACTCCTTACCTGGTGGAGTCTTTTTCGTCATTAAGGTCTAAGTCGGAAAGGCAAGATGAGTCCTATACATCCGCAGTCTAAATTAATTTTCCTTGTTATTCTCTTATAAATGTCCTGTTCTTTCCTTTCATAGCAACTTTCATAATTTCAACGATAAATTTATTTTTGTGTTTGCATATTTTATATCTATCTTGTCAGTAGATTCCAATCTCAGTGAAGAGAGGAATAATGCCTGTGTTTTCCATATTGTATCCTGATCAAACCACTTATCACATCTTTGGATTCACAAAGTATGCTCCAGGAAATATTAATTGTGCCAAATGTGTGCTAAGCACTGTATTAATGTCCAGGTAAGGATTTTCTGGGTTAAGGACCATTCTAGAATTAAAATTTATCAAGTAAACACAGTTTTGATATAAGTCATCTTTCAGTACCTAACAATGATTTAAATATAGCTTATGGACTTCAGATAGAAAGGTAACTAATACATCCCATTTATGATGCTATAATTTGAAATTGGGTGTCAAGGTTGTTTGTAAGGGAAGTGTGTGAATATGTTTTAGGTACACTTTTTTAAAAGATTGGAGAGTGTTTTCTGCATAAATACCCTTCATTTTCTTGGATACCAAAATTCCTGAATACCTTGCCCCACAAATAACTCCTTGATTGTTTTCTACTTTCTAGGTCACCCCTAGTAAAAGTGAAGAGATGATAAGAGACAAACAACCATCTCTCCAGAATAATCTGAAGCAACTAGACTCAGCCATGATACTGCTAAAACAACTCTAATATCTACTGATGAAAAGTCCATCTTCCTCTAGCCTGAGAAAGTATAACTTTCAGGAATATGTTTGTATCATCCTTCATCAGTATTGGGGGGGGGAGCACCCATTTCCTGATTTCCAACCCTTAACTCACATCTAGATTAGGATCTTGTTTTTCTCTTTTTACTAGGTCAGGGAGGTTGGAAGGATAAAATAAACTAGCTTTACCCAGCCTTATACTTTGTGCCCCTTGAAAGCTATATTCATCTAGGAGGAAACAATCTACTCTAACTTTACCTGTATAGTTAGAACATTTATTTGTAATCTGTCAAATGTAAGTATTATAGGCCAGGAACTGAAAATTCAAAAATGACAGACGAAAAGGACCAAAGTTCAGAAGAAAATAACTAGAATATTCATGAACCGTTTGTAGGTAAATGGTTCTCTAGATACATACAAAAGGATACAATTAATGTGTATGTTTGTGTGTGTACACAAACATGTTAAGCCTGGAGTCTCACAGGCTGATGTCCAAAACTAACCTATATGAATTGGAAATCCTCATCAATGGCCCATTTTTCTTTGTTCTATATTTTCCATCTCTGTGAATAATAGCTGTAACCACCCAGTTAGAAATATGGGTCAGAAATGTGGGTCAAATCCTTGATTTCTCCATCTGTCCCCTTTCTTTCTATTTGTGTTAGTCTAGTTTCTTCAAGAAAGACACCGAACAGGATTACGTGTGCAAGATATGAAAGGAAATATCCATGAGAAAATGGGAAAGGGGTTGGTTGGATGGAAGACTTATGAGATCTACATGCAGCTATAAATGCAAATGAAGGAGAGGAAGAGAGAAGGTGAAAAGGATGCAAGGCAGGGAAGGAAAGAGAGAAAGAGGGAAAGAGGAAGGCACAGAAGAAAGGAGGGAGGGAGGGAATTAGTTTGGGTGGAAGAAGCTTCTGAGACTAGTACAGTTCTAAGTAAACATTGGCAAGACAATCAGGGAACCTTTGAGCCAAAGTCACCTCATCAGAGGAGACCTACATTTTCTAAAAATTAGCTGACTTATTACACTTGATGCACTTAGTTTGGAGCTGCTAGTGATCCATGGGGCATGTGGTCTCAGTGAAATGCAGAGATGGACTTTCGCGTGTAGAGGCTAGGACTCTGTCAATTACACGCTCAGCAGTTGGCCATCTGGTAATCATATCTCAGGCTTCCATTCAGTCCTCACTGGAATTAGTTTAGTGATGTCGTTTCTCAACTAGACTAATGTCAGAGTCTCATCTCTAATCTCCCAGCCTCCAGTGTGGCCCACCCCCTAAATACACACATTTCTTTTCATAATAATTTATTCTCATTACAGCCAAAGTTTTGTTTTTGTCATTCTTTCTTTTACTGCAAATTTGAGCATTTAATTACCCTGTTTACAAACCTCAATGGCTCCCCAGTACCCACGAGATAAAACCTAAATGCTATATTTGACCACAAAACATTTCATGACTTAACATTCTTCTTGTAGTCTTATTTTTCAAAGGAATACTTTGTATTTGGCACAGCTACTTCTGAATGTCTTGCAATTACCAACCCAAATTATTCTCTCCACTCTTTAAGCTTTGCAGGTACTATTCAGGCTCCTTGCATTGGTCTCCTCTGTTTATTTCAAACTATCTTATTTCAGGCTTTGGCTGATATGTCATCTCCTCTAAAGTTTTCCTAAGTCCCAAGGCAGGGTATCCTTATATGTGTTCTCATGTAACACATTCACCAAGCATGTTTTGCCCTGCATTGTGATTTCCATTTTGCTTGTCAGACTCTTTCATCAGTAGCAAACACTGGAATACGTCCTCACCCAGCTCAATTTATGCACTAAATATCTGTTGAACACATGAATAAATCAATCACATTTAATTGACATTATAATACAGAAAAAGGAATAATTAAACTGTTGATAATGAAGACCAGTATTAAAAATTTGGGTTCAAATGAGTAGCAGAGAACTGGGACAGATTATTTTTACTCAGTGTTACAATGCAAAAAAAAAAAAAAAAAAAAAAAAAAAGTGACAAAGAAAGTTCCTAGTCTAAACTAGGAAAAATTCTATAGAATGTCTATACCTGGATTTTCATACAAACTAAAATATCCTTCTTATGAAAATTTTCACTATTAGCCTTTTATCTGCTGAATTTGGTGAAAAGTATATCAACTTACATGTGATATGAAAATGAAACTCTTTTAGACACTAAGGCATACATAATGTAATATCCATTTAAAGACTCCATATTGTTCGGGTTGAAAGAGGTTGGGGGTACCTAGGTGGCAAGGTTACATAACATTATGTCTCAGATAAAGGAAAACAGATTTTAAATATGATTACTCTTAGAGATTCAGAGATACCATAATTCCAAGTAGAATCTATAAACTTTAATTTCCAAGTAGGATGGCTATCACAGGAGCTATAGTGAGAACTACTATTATTTCTATCCTCTCTCAAGTCTTCTTTCTACATGGCTTAAGTGACATTGTGGAAAATTCAATAATTATATCAATGCTAAATTTGGTTATATCCAGAATACAATTTAGAGATTAGTCAGCTTTGTGACCCCTGGCCACCATATTTCTTCATGACTTCCTGATAATAATAGCTATACATATTATTATGACAACAAGACAGCTAATTTTGGGGGGCATGCTAAATTTAAACTACACTCTTAGTTATTAGATATTTAGGCAATATTTTTTCTTATTTGACATTTGTTACTTGTACAGTATGATGATGACTACTGTCATAAGGCCATAAGATTATAAAAGATGCTATAGTATATATCCTATTAATAAAGTCAAATTAAGCAAGTTTTAGTTATATAACACTTTCAACCTTCACAAATGATAGGAACTAACTATAAAGGAAAGATAAACATTTTATTTTTATTTATTTTAATTTTTTAATGTTTTTTGTTTATTTTTGGGAGACAGAGACATGTGAGCAGGGGAGGGTCAGAGAGAGAGGGAGATACAGAGTCAGAAGTAGGCTCCAGTCTCTGAGCTAGCTGTCAGCACAGAGCCCAATGTGGGGCTCGAACCCACGAACCATGAGATCATGACCTGAGCTGAAGCCAGACACTTAACCGACTGAGCCACCCAGGCACCCGAGATATACGTTTTAGAATCAGATGGACTTGGTTGAAACCCAGTTTCATGAATTAAAAGCTTTATGCCTCTGATTATTTATTTAAATTCTCTAACCCTTAGTTTTCAACAGCCGTAACCTGGGTCATCCAGACAATGTAGATGAGGGCAAAGCTGAGGCTTTCCTAAGTGGTGCCATCTAAGGGGAACAATAGTGAGCAGAACAGAAGTATTAGTCAGGGAAGAAGGAAAGCAGGTACAAGATGGTACATTATCAATTTGCCCACATCTTTAGGAAGAAAAAAGTAACAGGCAGTTGCTCGGTCAGATGGGATATCTTCCAGACAAGTTTTGTGGAAATATTGCATCTTGGAATGATCCGTCAGAAAAATGAAAGGACAGAGATTTATCTTATTGATCTTTTCTATCTCCTAAATCATTGAAATTCACCCAGTGGGGCATTAATTTCTCCACTTACAGGTTGGCTTTCTTCCAGGTGGCTCCAAAGCACACTGCTTCCTATGAGTCCAGAAGTGGTTGGAAGGAACCATATTCTCTCTGAGTCCAGTCTGAATGGACCTGTGCTCTGTGAAGCAAATGATACATGTTGTTCAGGTACACGGGGATAGAAAATGACAGGAAATAATACTGACTGTCATAGTGATGGTTATGACAGTGATAGCTATGGGCATTTTATCCATTCTTTATTTCTTTCATCTTGACAAGAATTTATTATTCCAAATGTCAGGACCATTCTTGCTTGGGGGCTAAAATGATAAAGATTCAGATCCTCCTCCCCAAGAGCTTATAGACATGTGTGGGTGTTTATGTGTGTATTTGTTTGTGTGAATGCATTCAGGTCATTAAGATACACAGGAAAATTATTGAGTAAACATGAACATGAGTGGTTTTATTTGTAAGGATAGAGTTGTCTCTTTTGGAGACAACTGCTATGTCTTATTGTCAAAGTCAAAAACTGCTTGTGATTTTTATTGCATCTTAGTTTCCAGTATTTCCCATTTCTTTGGAAAACAGAAGGCTTCCTGAATTTACCTCTTCCAGAAAAGAACCATGAGAAATAACTATAGAAAATACTGTGTTTTCCTTGACTTTAGTCGACTATTTCCTTTAGGATTTTGGTTTTCTTTGCAGCAATGAGGTAGCGCCAAGTACCGGGTCAAGATGATTCAGAGCCTACACATTTTTTTGTTTGTTTTAAAGGTTCTGGAATTCATAACATATATGAGATGACATTTATGGAGGCTGTTAAAATGCTCAGGCTTATAATCATGAGGGTCTAGCATTAATCAGGAAAATACAGTATCAAGGAAAACTGTCTTACCCTTTCCCCTTTTTCTAGTACATCTTTATGTTCCTCTATCATCCTTAGGGATGTGAATATCACTGGATTTGACAGAGAAGTCAATGAAGATAGTTTCTATCACTGAGTTAAGATCACCCTCTGGAGAACCCAATATTCAAATATTCCCAAGAATAGTTTGGGGACCTTAGTTAAAAACCAATGAAACATTGAGGAAGAAAAATTTAAAAATTGCCCAACAATCAACTTTTATCTGAAAAAGAGTAGGCAGAGGGGCAGTCAGCCTCTTCTAGTACAAATCAAAATCTGTACCAATTTACCCCCATACTTATGGAAAAACTCTGTAGTTACAAGACAGCAGTGATTGTGCCCCACTGTTTGTTCTACTTACTCACTGTCTTACTACTTTCCCTTATCTGCCTAATGGCTTGTCAGAGAAAAAGCATGAAGTGTTTAAATAAGGACAAACCTATAAGAAAACAACTTCTTGATATTTTTTGAAAAGTCTATGCATTACATTTAGAACTCATTACTGGACTGAGACTTGAGAACAGACAGAATTTTCTAACTTTTTTTCACAATCGCTTTGACTTATTTACAGATAGGAAGTAATGGAGACTGATAGAATCGTCTACTTTGTGTTCTAACTTGAGGATTTTTCTTTCATTATTATTAGAGCCTTTTCTATCATGTAGTAACTAGGTATCAACCCCAAACATTGTCAAGATCATTTTAGATGTGGAATTTGGGTGCAACTAGATGAAAAAGAGTGGCATGATGGGCAGAGTTTCTCTGAGGCAGGGTGAAAGTGCAGTAAATCAATGTGATTAGAAAAAGGGATTTAAAAGGGAAGAATATGATTAAATTTAGGCACATTAGCTCCAGCATATTTCTCTCTTTGTGGAATGAGGCTGTAAGTTAACAAGTTAGAATCCTCTGACTGCCTGTCATTCCTTGGTTAAGAGTTGATTGTTCATGGAGACATCGTCATCTGTTGGCCACTAAGGTATCAAGGAATGCCTGTAACAATTCTGCCTTAGGCTTTGAGAGAAAAACTACTTCTAATAGTAACTCATTAAAATATTCTTCAGTTAACTGAAAGAGTTAAGGTCCTTCCTCAGCCCCTGACATTCAGAGAGAGTGTGTGGGGCCTAGGAATAATTGGGCCCTCTGAAAATTATCCTTTCAATTCTATAGTGAATATATTTTAAATTACTTCAAGAAAAGGAGAACAAATTAGTCCACATAGAGGTTCATGTGAGATTTAAAATAGCTGTGGTTGCATCTTGCTCTTACTACCTAACTCTACCTAACTTTATGACTTTGGATAAGTTAATGAAGTTTAACAATATCATCATTAGATGTAACAGCTGAAGTCTGCATAGAAGTGGACATTGCTGAACTAGTTCTAAGGCAGGACTATTTTATTGCCATTGTTTCTTTTTCCAACATGTCCCTTGAACTGATGATGGTTGCTATGCAAGGAATACTCCAATTGCAAATGTATTACCTTTATATACCTTCAATGACAGATATGTTTGAGAGAGAGAGAGAGAGAGAGAGAGAGAGAGAGAGAGAGAGAGAGAGAGGCAGTTCTAGGAGGAGAACTTGGCATCCCAGGTAATGATAAAAATTAGAATATAAATACATTCATTAGGAAGGCATACTTACAAATTATAAGGTGGCATTTATATAACACATTACTAAAAGCTAGAGATATACAAAATTTAGGCTGAACCTTTTGCCTTTATATTTTAATCCACCAAACACATCAAGCCATGACCATCACTTGTACACTGTCAACTCATGTGTGCAAAGCCCTGTTCCATAATGGTGGTTCTAAACTGCAGAAACATTGGCAATGGCTGGGGTGGGAGAGGTTACTGACCTGTATTGGGTAGAAGTAAAGAATACTACTAAATAAACATCCTATAATGCATAAGACAGCACATTGGAACAAAGAATTATTCAGTTCAAAGCATCAGTAGTTCCTGTTGTGAAATCTATGTGGCATACTTAGATAATCAAAGTAATATAGGTGCTTTTTTTTTTCCTCTCAAAGAGCAATAACAAAAAGGTGGAAACACAGAAACAAAATAAATGATTATAAAAGGTGATATATAGACAGAGTATCGGTTTAATGATAGAAGCAATACATGACAATGTTGCTGAGGAGGAAGTGGGGAAGGAGGAACATGCAGCCTAGAGAAGCTCACCCTGGTGAGGTCTTAATGAAAATCTAAGACTGATAAGTAAAGGGCAGGGCTTAAGGCCCACAGAACCAAGATGCAGACATGCCCTCAGGTATGAGGGGGAGCAAGTCTACCAGGTGACTAAGCTGGAGGACTAAATGAGTAGAAGGTGAGATTAAAACTAGGGGTGCTTGGGTGGCTCAGTTGGTTAAGCATCCGACTTCAACTCAGGTCATGATCTCATGTTTCTTGGGTTTGAGCACCTCATCAGGCTCTGTGGTGACAGCTCAGAGCCTGAAGGCTATTTCAGACTTTGGGTCTCCCTCTGCTCCTCCCTTGCTTATGCTCTCTCAACAAAAAATAAATGTTAAAAAAAATGTTTTTAAAGTAACATTTGTGATCTTGTGGTCAAAACAACAAGAACATTCTACATTATCCTAAGAAATTTAGGTATCTATCTATAAAATAATAGAGAGCCATAGAAGGCTTTTAAACAGCAAAATAAAATACTACTAACTAGCTTTATGTTTCACAAATTCTTTCTTTCTTTATTTTAGCATATCATACTAGTTCCCCAAAGTTGCATCTACTTTACCTTTCTTTGAAACAATTTTGGACACTTTCTAGTTGCTTGAAATGATCTCAGTTATATCAATACCAAGGCTATTAAAGGATCCACCAATGTATTTCTTTTACCCCACATCCAAGCAAGCTATGTGTCTCAATTGTACTTGAAATATGTCATATATACTTGCTCTATATTATCATATTCTACCTTAAAACATAGTTATCAATTTGTATTTGCTTTTGCATTCACACTAAATTCCTGAAATCAGGGAGTAGGGCTTCTTCATCCTGGCCATTTAAGAGCTCAGTTTGAACACCTGTGGGGATCCAGGAGAAAGTACATTCTAGAATTTCAGGAGATATGCAGCAGGGAGTGTTCAATTAATATTTGTCTATATTTAATTTCTTTTTTTTAATTACAATATGTGTGGTGATACTTACGCATTAACAATCAACTAGTGTTAACTTTACATCACAGTTGATAGCAAGGGAAAGAAGGACAAGAAGTAGAATTACCTGAAAAGTCACAGGCAAAGACACCAACAAAGGTCTCAAGCAGTTGTAAGCAAAAATACAACAATGATTTTCCATTAAAAAAAAATGTAAGTCTCACATGGAAGCCTGATCAATAGAACAGATAGAAACAGAGTTGGCTTACCAGAAGTGGTTCTTCTCTACTTCTCCCCACTATCCACTAAAACTCTAAGAACTTCCACCCATTTGTCTATGATTCAACTGTGAAGAGTTAAACACCAGCTGACAGAGCTCCCAATAGGAGCAGAACATTTTCATTTCAGTCGTATGCATGCCCGTAAAAAGATGGACACTATGATTGTTTGTTTTCATATTGTTTCCCTACTTTGGTTGACGACCCAATCTGAGATCAATTTTACATTATATGACTTCAGTTTTTCCTCATAGGTAAAGAGACAGTGACAGTCATTCTCAACTAGAAAATTGAAAAGAGCAAGTAGCTGTTGCTCACTAAAAAAGTCAAACTAGTTATATTGAAATGACCAACTTTTTTTGCCCAAGGAAATACCCAACTTTCATGTATATTATATGAGTAGAAATTAGAGTTTTTCTGTGGGGTTGCAGAGTTGTTGACTTCACTATTTCTAGAAAAGAAATGTTGATGGACCTTTGGAAAATCTAAATCAGATCCTCATGGCCACGTGTGTTCTCAAATGTGTGCTGACCATTCTGCCAACAACTCTACGTCCGTCCACCTACCAAAGATATCTGGGATGTAGGATGCTTATCGAAGTGGACCGTCTTCTACTTCTAAACCCATTAGTACAGCACAGATAAAAGACCTGGGATAAAATATATTCCTTGGGTAGGGAAATGCAGGACTCCTTAGAAACCAGTACTCATTTGTTTTATGTGCTTTAAATTTCTAAAATTATCAAAAAAATAGCAACTTTTATTTTGGACTGAGCCAATGGAATCCCAACTTTTGTTTTTCAATGTACATGGTTTGCAGTGTGCTTTTTGCATTTCCAACTATCCCTTTGGGAAAAGGGAACAGAAGCCATGTTCCAACCATATTTTTTCTTGTGCCCATTGCGATCTACCTTTATGTAGTAATTATCAAAAGTGTGCAGGTTCATGTAACATTGGAGGCATTGAGTAGAAATGAACCTTAGATGTCTCTAGTGTTCTCTGCTTCTATCATTATTCAAAGGAGCTCCTGGGGTATGCCTGGCTGGCTCAGTCCACAGAGCATGTGACTCTTGATCTCGGAGTTTAAAATTCGAGCCCCACATAGGGTGTAGAGATTACTTTCAAAAAATAAAATATTTAAAAATGAATGAATGAATGAATAAAAGGAGATTCTGGTTCTTTCATTATAAGTGAGATTATGTTATTTCCTATCCCCAACTTCAAGGGACAATGCAATGAAAATAGGGAGGGGCATCTGGGTGGCTCAGTCAGTTAAGCATCTGACTTTGGCTCAGGTCATTATCTCAGTTTGTGGGTGGGTTTGAGCCTTGCCTCAGGCTCTGTGCTGACAGCTCAGAGCCTGGAGCCTGCTTCGGATTCTGTGTCTCCCTCTCTCTCTGCCCCTCCCCTGCTCATGCTCTGTTTCTCTCTGTCTCAATAATAAATAAACATAAAAAAATTAAAAAAGAAAATAGGGAAAGAGAGGGATCAGGACAAGTATTAGTTAATTTAACTTGATGGCTTTTGGTAGTCATTCATTTTTTTTTAAGTTGATTACCCTCTCTGTGATTCATGCCATGCTAGTTTTAGTTATGAAAGATGAGAAAGTGAGTGATCTTGTCCTTTTCAAAAACACACACACACAAAATGCCTTTTCTTTGATTTCTTTAAAAACTGCATAGGATTTTTCATCTGGTTCTTCCTCTCTTTCTTTCCCTTAGATTTTTTTAGTAGCTTTATTTGTAATTTTGTGCAGAGACCTAGAAGAGAGGGAAGTAACATCAACCAAGTTTCGGCACTAAAGGCCTAGTTTGCTATAATCTTGTAGCAGTGTATATACATATTAAAATTCATTTCATCTCTAATCTCTTTCAATTAAAAAGACAGGGCTGCCTTCAGCTTTATGAAATTTATGATATGAAACACCTTAGATATGCTAAAACTGTTAAACTGAATTTTATTTAGTATTTTGATTATAAATTAGGGAAATGGTACATTAACTCCTTTCTGAGGCTAAGATTAAAAAGGCTCCATTTATTTGCAGTTGTTGCAGTGTTTTGCAACATATGTTATATTTATAATTGCCTTATTAAATCTTATACATTGTAAGTGATAATCATATTGCCCAGAGCTATAAAATCATCAAAATATATAATGGCATTTTAAGTTGTTGTATCTACAAATGGGAATTTTTATTTTTAGCTTTTTAATAATGTTTTCAGCTGAGTGTTGGAAACAATCATCAGCTATTCAGAAGGGAAATATTATTTCCACTAAGTATTTGGTAAGTGATATTAAGAGGAAATCATAGTCAAGTCTCAGTCAGATAAGCAAGCATAGACATCATAGAACAACTCCACTGTAGAAAAGAACGGAGCGTGGGCCGTGGTTTGATGGAGATGGGGATAAAATCAAGTTCACAGGGCTAGTTCAAGGACCTCTCCCTCCTAGCAAACTCTCTTCCTGTCTTATCTACTTAATTATGCTCATGAACCTGAATTGTAATATGCTCATTGATGTTTCCTCCTTTCTTCTCACCATTCCCCTCTTACTTCTTGAAGAGAATGTTCTCAAGGTTTTATGTTTGAAATCCTTCTCCGTTTTTAGTTTTACCATCAACATAACCTTTCTGTAGCATTATTTAAATGCAGAAATGAATTCTAAATTAATAATTTGCTTTTAGCCCAAATATCTCTCCCAGGTTCCAGAGAAGCATCCACAACGTTTGATTGAACACATTCTCTTGGAGTTTTTTTCTGATGCCCTCCTTCTCCCTTAAATTTACCATGTCCAGAAATAAATTCATCATCTCCCCTAAATAAACTCCCTATTCTAACCTATTAATTATTTCAAAAAGCTTCAGTTAACCAGCACACAAAAGCATCTCCAGATTCAAAGGTAGGCAGGATTTTGACTCAGACTCAGTCTAAAATTTCCTTCAGTGAAGTGTACCATCCAGCCAGTCATCTAGCAATCAAAGACATAGACAAAATCAAGAACCTGAACAAAAAAGTCAACAACACAAGTGAGTGGGCACAGCCTCCAGTGCCTCTCTCTCTCTTTTATATGGAGGCATGATTAAATTCTGATCTTCTGAGCATCCTGGACAAATTCATCAGGTCAGGGAAGCCCAGGACCAAAGTTTGTATTCCTTCCTTCTGGTGGCCTAAAAGAGGTACTTTTCCACAGTAGAGCTGGCAATTTCTTTTTCTTATTTTATCCCTGGGTTTACAGTAATCTTGTCCAAGGCTTTTCTACCAGAGGGACTGTCACCTTTCCTGGCTGTTGCTCCAGCTTGTAAGCTTGGAAATCACCTTTGCTTCTTCCCTCTCTATTGTCTCCAGATCCCATTAATTTCCTAGTCTTACTGATTCTGTTTCCACACTGACCAACCTCCTCTTTCCCTCTTCTACTTCTACATCCCATATCCCCAGTTTAAATAATTAATATCACCAAATGCCAGTAGTAGTAAGCTTCATCAGGCATATAAAAACATTACTTAAAAGATCAGCTTGTATGCTCGGAAAGGTATTGTTGTTAAAACCAGGTTTATGTAAGCTGGCAGAGCATGGGATAGAAGAGAGCCCCACTGGTCCCTTAGCAACAGGATGTGTGTCTCCATATTGCCTAATGCAGAGTAAGTGCTCATAAAATACTATTGAATTAAATTCATATGTGTTTTGATTTATCTTCTGCAGGAATATTTTACTAAATGAGAATGTACTATAATAAATCCCATGGCTTCATTAGTGAAAGATCATCCCATGGGAGGTGTGCATTAATGAAGAATGCCATTAATGAAATGGCATATTAAAATCTTTTAAGTGTGAAAAACAGAATAAAACTTCAGTTGTTGGATAAAAGTTCTTATAAGAGATCACAATATACCTAAAACAGCCCAGACTAAATTGTAAATATTTACTGGAGTCTCAAATGACAAACAGTCCTTATTTATAAATGTTCCGCATAGGAAAAAATAAATAAAGCCATGAACTATGAATCTATCATTTCTATTCCACCCTCAGGCAGAGTTTAAGACCCATCCTAAGTATATCTCTGGAGTATGCAAAGTTTGTCTTCATGATCCTATACAAGTTTATTCTTCCCTATTTCATGCAATCAATATCCTGCTGAAGAAAAAGCAACAGAACAACTTCCCAGTATATATTTTTTCAAAGAACACATCTGGAAAAGAGACTAGGAAGAGATGATGGATAAGACTTGGAAATGTGCAGTCTTGAAAACTAAAAAATTTTGTATTTGAGTCTGTCAGCATATATACATTCACAAAGACATTCAAATTACAAAACAAAAATTAGAAGTGTAAAATTTAGAAAGCCTGTTTTCCATCAAAGATTTTGTCTTTTAAAAACATGTTATGTGAACCTCCTCACTAGAAAGAGCTGCTTTCCCTTCTGAATCTTCTATTTTGCCAAAACATTCTCCAAGGATCCTAGAGGAAAGGTGTGGACATGTCTGGTTAAACTGGACCTTGGGCTAGCATAGCAGGGCTTCAGGAACAATAGAGGAAAATCAGAAGGCCTGAACTAAAAATGCACTGCTCTTGCATTCTTTTAAATAAAGATGAGCAAAGCCTTGTGAATATCTAGGGAACTGAGGTGGGGACATTGAGATAGGTAGGGAGGAAAATGAAACAAAATAGCAAAAAATAAAATGTGGGAATGCTTGGGTGATTTAGTTGGCTAAGCATCTAACTCTTGATCTCAGCTCAGGTCTTGATCTCAGAGTTATGAGCTCAAGCCCCACATTGTGCTCTATGCTGGACATGAAGCTTACTTTAAAAAATAAATTAATGAAAAATTAAAAGATAAACCCTATGCATAGCAAAAAAAAAAAAAAAAAAAGTCCTGGACTAGAAGTCAGTTATACTGTTTTATTACTGGTACTACTGCTAATAAGATATCTCTCGAGGAATAACGTTCTTCCCTTCCAGGACTTCTGTGTATCTATCTGTTGCGGGGTTGGGGGTGGTACAAAATCTGTGGAATTTGACCTTAAAGGTCCCTCTGGAGCCAACCTTTGAAGATTGCACAGCCTAATTTTTTTTAATGCTTATTTGAGTATTGTGAGAGAGAGCAAACAGGGGAGTCACAGAGAGAGAGAGAGAGGGAGAGAGAGAATCTGAAGCAGGCTCCACACTGTCAGTGCAGAACCTGACATGGAGCTCAATCACACCAACCATGAGATCATGACCTGAGCCAAAACCAAGAGTCAGACATTAAACCAGCTGAGCCCCCCATGCTCCCCCAGCTTGATGGTTTTCTAAGCCAGGGATGCTCTGGAATTCTGTCTTCATTCATACTAGGCTCTTTCTCCCAATATAATTGTCCTGGTTCCTTGGAAGACTTGAGGCTGTGAGAGTAGAAACAGGGACTGAAAGGAGAAACTTCTATCTACTGAGGAGGTATTTACATTCACTGTGATATTCAAGGACTGTTAAGAGAAGTCTTAGACCAGTTAAATAATCTATGATCTATCCACACAATGAAGTAAAAAGCTAGGAGGAAGATCACTATATGTTGCTACAGTACACTATTCAAGACCTATAATTAAATTAATAAATCAAGGTGCAAGAGAATATGTAGTATGTTATTATTTTGTTAGAAGGAGGTAGGTACACATATACATATGTACTTATATTTTCAGAATAAAATGTTAGATGTAAATGAAAGCTAACACAATAAAAGCTAGAATTCCTTGAATGAATCTTGATTACAATGTTCAATTTGGAACAATTTAAATATTTTACACTTATTTTTAAATGTATTTTGGGGCGCCTAGGTGGTGCAGTCAGTTAGGTGTCCGGCTTCGACTCAGGTCGTGATCTCATGGTTCGTGGGTTTGAGCACCACGTCGGGCTCTGTGCTGACAGCTAGCTCAGAGCCTGGAGCCTGCTTCAGATTCTGTGTCTCCCTCTCTCTCTCTGACTCTTCCCTGCTCATGCTGTCTCTCTCTGTCTCTCAAAAATAAATAAAAAACAGAAAAAAATTTATATAAAATGTATTTAATCAAACAGAAAATTTATCATGAAGTAACAACAAATGGATCTGATTGTATTTCAAGTTGGGGGCAAGTCTACACAGAAAATTATTTCAAGTGATTTTAAAAAATAGTAACTTGTCTATCCTAAGGATTATAAAGAGTGCACACTGACACACATGTAGTAATCTTTAAATAAAGTCACTGAATTATTGAAGTGATCTGGGGTTTATTCTAATATATCTGAAAACTAAAGTTTTCAGAGTAAGTAAAAAGAGATGCAAACAAAATCAAGGCAATTAATGAATAAACTCATACTAACTAAACTATATCTTATGGGTCCTAGATTCCAGCCTTAGGACCATTTCCTTGGTTATATATTCAATTTTTATCTTAAATTCTAAGTAGAAGTATGCCTATTAGATTAGGCAGGGTCAATGAGGAATGCTTGAAAAACGGAAGAAAGTAAAATAGCATTAATAGAAGTATGTAGCCATCAGCATCAGTTTGCACACGTACTTTGCACTAGGTGCTGTGCATGTTAGGAGCTTTCCAAGCACTCTCTCCTTAAATAGTCCCCCAAATCTTAGGATGTAGGTGTAATTATGATCCCCATCTGCAAGAACTAAGCTTTACAGATTTTAGGTAAATGTTGATGTGGAAAGCAAACAAGTTTAGAGTAAAAAACTTTGGTTTCAGACTTCACTGAATTTGAAACTGAATTTTATTTGTAAACATTTACCTATCCATGTTACTTCAACACTCCAAAACCTTGATTTCCTCAAAGTCTGGAATAAATATTTTGATATCTACACAGAATTAACCTGGGAATCTAGGCTGACCGATTTGCCTTCTTTTACTATAGGTAGCAGTGTGTTATTAGTGAAAAGATATTACAAGAATAACTTTGAGAACAATTTTCATCTCTTTAGTAGGTTTCTTCCATGAAGACCCTAAAGGAAAATTCCTGTAGGGACTTTAGACATCTTAATATAAAAAAGTGACCAAGTACCCAGGAGATATAGATCCCAATAAAATGTATGAGGTGCTAGTTAGTTCAAATTGGGATGAGGGACACAAGGTAGCAGAAATATATAAAGAAAATTCACTTCCTTTCTTCAAAGAGAAATTTTGCTTTTACTAAAAGAGTGCTCAGACTACTGACGTTCCTTCCTTTCTCAAAATTCTTTTCTTCCCATGGATTCTTCCCTCCTCACAGTTTAGCTCCCACCATTTCTTTTCCCATGCCTCATCTGTGTCCCTTCTCTACTGAATTATTTCCATCAGTATAAATAAGCATGGCCTATTATCTGTCTATAAAATCTATTTTAATTCCACTTAATTCCATCTGCTGATAGCTAGTGGCCTATTTCTCCATGTTTTACACAGCAAAACTAATCAAATCATGTATTTTCTCTATCTCCATATACCCTTTTCTTATGCTTTCTAAATGGACTTCAGTGCCCACAGATCTATAAAACTGCTTTTAAAGGTAACCAATAACTAGTAACTAATAATCTTAATAACTCCATTGGTCAAGTTTCTTCCCTCTACTGCATCACTGTTTCACACATCTTTATCATCTCCTTTTGCCAAACCTTAGGTCCTGTTGGAGGCAGAGTCCATTTTGGAGAAAGCTGATTTTATTTAACATTGAGGTTCCTTATATGCTAGTGGCTTTCTTGCTCTCCCCACTTTCCATCTCTTCCACCACATATGTCCATGTGTCAAACATACAGACTTTCCATTTATCTAAGGCTTACCCTTCCATCAAGTAGTATTTTGATCCTATCTTCCTTTATGTGATTACCTTTGTCCTAAAGTTGTGTTGTTATTCATATTACTACCTACATGGCATTTAGTATATGCTATTATGCATTGAGTTGTTTCTGAAGCACATGTACTCTACCTATTGTCTATCAATCTATCTATCTATCTACCTACCTACCTATTTATCTATCATCTATTTCTCTTCTATTACTCCAGCCATCCATCCTAGACTTAAATTTCTTTGTACAGAAGTTTTACTCTTACCTGTCTTCAGATTCTGTGTTTCCCTCTCTCTCTGACCCTCCCCTGCTCATGCTGTCTCTCTCTGTCTCTCAAAAATAAATTTTTTAAAAAGTTTTACTCTTAACCCTTTGGTTTTGTCCCACAGGAATATGCTTTTAACCCAAAACCATTTATCAGAAAAAGTAATTTTCCCTGATTGTACTATAGTGTCATATATGTCATAAATTAAATGACTCAATTTATTGGGTCTGTCACTACACTGTAGAATTTGTTCCACTACTATACATAATGCTGTAATAAAAACAGGAGTGTATGTATCTTTTTGAATTATTGTTTTCATTTACTTCAGATAAATACCCAGTATTAGAATTACTGGATCATATGGTATTTCTAATTTTAATTTTTTGAGGAATCTCCATGCTGTTTTCCACAGTGATTGCACTAATTTTCTATATCCTTTCAAACATTGGTTATCTCTTCTCTTTTTTGATACTAGCCATTCTGACTGGTATAAGGTGACATCTGACTGTGGTTTTGATTTGCATTTCCCTGATGATTAGTGATATTGAGCAACTTTTCATGTGCCTATTGAGCATTGTGTTTGGGAAAAAAAAAGTCTATTCAGGTCCTCAGCCCATGTTTTAGTAGAATTGTATGGGTTTTTTGTTTTGTTTTGTTTTTTGGTATTGAGTTGCATGAGTCCCTCATACGTTTTGGATATTGGCCTCTTATCAGATATATTATTTGCAAGTATCTTCCCTCATTTAGTATGTTGACTTTTAATACTTTTGGTATTTCCTTTGTCAGGAAAACCCTTTTTATGTTGGTTAGTCCCAAAAGTTTATTTTTACTTTTGTGTCCTTTGTCCAAGAAGATATATCCATAATTATGTTGCTAAGGCAGATGTCCAAGAGACTACTGCCTATGTTTTCCTTTAGGAATTTTATGGTTTCAAGTTTAACACTGCTGTATTATTTACAATAGCCAAGATATGGATGCAATCTACGTGTCCATTTATAGATGACTTGATTTAAAAAAAGGTGTATAATACATATATTATACAGTGGAATATTACTCAGCAATAAAAAAGAAATGAACAAACAGACATAAATAGATAGAACAAAATCGTTCTAGGGGACGTATTCAGAGGGGAAGGGATTGGGGGATAGGTGAAATAAGTGAAGGCAATTAAGAAATACAAACTTACAATTATAGAGCAAATAAGCCACAAGGATGAAAAGTACGGAATAGGGGATATGGTCAATAAAACTGTAATAACACTGTATGGTCACATGTGGTGATTACACTTCTGGTAAGCACTATGTAATGTATAGTATTATTGAATCACTTTGTTGTGCCCCTGAAACTAAAGTAACAGGGTATGTCAACTGTACCTCAACAATAATTATTTTTAAAATAAATAAAAAGTAAAAGAACAGAAATGATATATTATGCAAACATTAATAAAAAAAGCAAAAATGACTATGTTAATATCATGCGAAACAGACTATAGAGAAGAGAAAATTACTAGAGATAGATTTCATAATTATGAAAACATCAAGTCATGAGGAAAAGATAGCTTCCTGAATGTGGATGCACCAAACAACAGAGTTTCAAAATGTATAGAACAAAATCTCACAAGCTAAAAGAAGTAGGCAAATTTATAATTATAGTTAGGGATTTTAATACCATAGTCTCAGCAACTGATAGAACTACTAGAGAGAAAATAAGCGTTGATATAGAATTCACAGCACCATCAACCCAGAAAATCTAATTGAATCTGAGAAAGCTTTGTGGTAAATGATAAATCTCTGTATCTTGATTGTGGTGATAGTCGTACAATTTACACCTGTGATAAAATTGCATAAAGCAACACCCACAGACCCGCAGAAATGAGTCCATAAGTAACTGACTAAAGAAATCCAAAGAAGCCGGCTTCCAGGCACTGATACTCTATTATAATGATGTAAAATACTAGCATTGGAGGAAGTTAAGTGAAGGGCTCCTGGACTCTTCCTATACATTTCCTTGAAACTCAGTGTAAATCTACAATCATTTCAACATAAAAGGAGTTTTTTTAAGACAGGAGAAAAAAAATACTTAAGGAATATGTGCAGATGGTACCAGAATCCAAATCCAACTGATGTCTCTTCAGGTTATACTACTAAGGAAAAGTTCTCATAGTAAATTAGTAACTAGTAAATTTTTAGTAAATTAGTAATTAAATAATGAATTTTTATTACTTAAACAAATATCTTTTAAAAAGACATTGCTAGTCTTCACCTGTGACTGCTAGTGAAGATATTCATGAAATACTGATCCATTGACAACTTTCTAAAGCAAATAATAAAAATTCAAAATACTAAAAATCAAATAAGGCTGTCTTACAGATATTATGTCCTGAAAATCACCAAAGTCGGTTGATCTTTTGTCTTTAGACAGAACTGGCAGTAAGGTGTAACTCTTGTATAGCATGAAAGAAACAGAACTTGCTTTAATCCTTCCAGGGTCATGTCAGGCTTTAGCCACAAGTTCAGTCAAAAACATGTTCACAACCCTTATTTTAAAAATAAATAAATAAGATGATATTACAACTTTCCATAGTCCTCCCTTCTCTTTAGACATCTTTCATACCTAAAATGTGGCTTTAAAAGTTTTTAATGATAAATTATTCCATTTTTAACAGCTATTTGGTGACAATATGTTCAGCCATCCTTATTTAATATTTTTAATTTTATAAAACAAATCACTTGAGAGGAAAGTCAGCTCAAAAATATTTAAACAAAAGTAGCTCACGTCTCAAACACTCCACAAGAATAAATACAGAATTAAATCTCTGTAAATCAACCCATCCAATAGTCAAGAAATCTAGTAATTGAATGGTGTTACATAATCCATATAAAAGTTTCATTTGCAGCTACAAAATTTTCCCTTCTCTGTAATCTATATTCATTTTTAAAAGTCAGGCTAAACTGAATTCTACAATTTCATAAGTTATCAAGCCATTTTAGGATGCATAATTAATTAGATTGTTCTGTGCCATATTTATGAGGGCTATTCATGCACAGTACGAGATAATCATAAATTATTTTGTTAACAAAATCTCAAGAGACTTTTTAAAGAGCTTTCCCTTGAGTAGCTTCCCTTGGTGAGACTTCTGTCTGATTTTCTCCCCCTTTGGTTAAATCAGGAACGAGCTATTTATGACTTTGTAATTATACAAGTAATCTGAAAAATACTGAGGCAATCTGCAAAGGAGGTGCAAAGCAATCTTAGGATTCAAAACTTTCACATGTTTAATACAATTTAATGAAGAGAACGAAAGGGTATTTGTAGACTTGATGTCTATATTTATATTTAAGTTTCTCCATGAGCTGCAGCTGTATCCTGATCTGCATTTCTTGGCACAAAATTATATAGCCCTGAGGTTTTTTATAATTTTTCTGAAGCAACTTTTAAAAAGCATAGGTCCAAGCAGAGTTCATGACCATAAATATGAGAAAGGAAAGGGAAGTTTTTATTTCCTAAAAAATATAAGGCCAAAACACATCAAATGACATTTAATTGGGACTGGAAATACTCCAAGTTTGACTTTCAAAAAAAAAGCTTTGATTTACAATAGTTCATGTTGGGCTCATGTTGAGCCTGCCAAAAATCCAAGCTAGATCAGAGCCTTTTTTGAAATAAACACAAGCTTAATCTGCTGTAGGTATTTTCAAACTCCCACTGCTTTAGTTATAACATCATCTGTTACTGAATGATTTATAAATCACCCTCTATAGACAAATTTCTACAAGATGGACGGTGAGATATTTTAACCTGAGGACACAGGACACATCTAACTCATACATTAAAGCCACATTTAAAACAAGTCTTCTTGGAAACGAACAAAGACATACCTGCCCACACTTTGTCAGGACTGTGATTGTATCTGAAAATGTACAGTACATAAAATGTTCCTTCCTTGTTCCTCAGTGATCAGTGAATAAATGTTCATTGTTTTCATTACCCAGTGCCAGTGGAAGACTTGTTACTTAGAGCCTGCAGTGTGCCAGGCCCTCTAACAAGGGCTTTCAGGGAACAATTCAGATTCTGGACTTACGTCAGACCCAAGGGCTTGAATCCCAGGTCCCCCATTCAGCTGCCGTGAATCTTGGACAAGTTACCTAAGCTTTCTGTGCCTTACCTTGCTCTCTGATCAAATGGAGATAATAATAGTGTCTGCTTCTTAAGACTGTTGTGAAGAAGAAATAAGTTAATACATAAATCCATTAGACAGGGCCTGGCATGAAAGCATCATTAAGTGTTACTTACTATTGTTCCTTTTACCATTTTTTTTAATCCATGTTATAGGGGATAAGCTTGAAGTTAATTAATTTTCCTAAAGTTATATGACATTTGAATACTGTCTTACCTGACCCCAGGGACTCTGTGCTTAATCACGACCTTGAATGGCCTCTTAGAAGCATTACTCATTCTTCCACATGAAACAAAAAATAATTTTTAAAATTAAGATTTTCTTTGTTACTTTCTCTGATATTCATCCTTTAGTTAGGTTTGACCTTCAGCAGGTCTCAAAAAGAGTTGTGCCTAGGAACTTTAGAGAAATATATAACCTACCCAATAATCTGTATAAATTTTCAGGGAATCATTGAAAATGGACACTAGTTTGCAAGGTTTGGCTGTATTTATGGGAACAGATATACCTCCTAACCTTGTGAAAATTTCTACGTGATGTTAGTTGGTGCATTTAGATGAAAAGCAGTTGAATGAGTAAGAGAAGAGTAGCGACTCAAGGTAAAAACTTCCTATAAATATCAGTCTTTAAAGTTTTAAGGTTCACAAAAATTATCTACTGATTTCATTTGTAGGAAGACCACTTTTATAACAATAATACAGGTCTGAGACAGACTCTCAAGTTTCAAATCTTCATCCTATCTGTATGATCTTAGAGAAGTATTTAGCTGAGCCTTTCATTTTATATACCAGACATATTTCTACAACAATTAAATAGTGCTATAATGCTTCTAAAGCGTTTTTCACAGAACCTGAATATTTCCACACACTCAATAAATATCAGCTGCTAATATCAGTGGGGGTGATGGTATTATTATTTACATCATGCTACCTAGTTTTAAGTCAGATTGTTTCCCTTCTTAAACTCATTATGAACATGATCCATAAAAAATAAATACATATTCTTGAAAGTTGGGACTTCTACAGTTCTTTAGAAGGCAAATTTATAAATTCTTTAAATTGATACATGGATAGAACAATAAGAGAGATTCTCCGCTAAAAAGTACCGTGTATTTGGGGGCACCTGGATGGCTCAATTGGTTGAGCATCTGACTTCATGATCTCAGAGTTTGTGAGTTCAAGCCCCATGTCAGACTCTGTGCTGACAGGCTCAAAGCCTGGAGCCTACTTCATGTTCTATGTCTCCCTTTCTCTCTGCCCCTTTCCCCCTCAAGCTGTCTGTCTCTCTTTCAAAAATAAATAAACATTAAAAATATCATGTATCTGAAACAACAGGAAATGGCTACATTATAAAGCACAGCTATTTTCTCCACTTTACAGTTCAGCCCAGAGAACTTAAGCAGTTGGGTCTAATGTGGTTTCAAATCCAACCTGTAGCATCTAAGAACCTGCCTCAGGGAGGAGGGTCAAAAGCCGTTTTGTACCCCTCCAGGGATTTTATGATAGCAGTGCAATTGGAGAGAGCCCTATAGAAACAGGCAAGGTAAATGTCCCAAGACAAAATATGAAAAATCCTAAAGAAAGGAATGCAGAACAATTAAGTTATTTGCTATATTGTTGGTGGCAATTGCTCTGTGCAATAATAGACTGAAATCTAGTTATTATTATTAAGCAATTATATAGCACTTTATTTTTATAAGTGCTTTACAACTATTTTTTATTAGATATTCATCACAATAACCCTGTGAAGGAGGTCAGAATATCTCCAATGAAGAAAAGATGTAGTTGTTTTTTTCCTGAAACATCTTACAATAAAATGCGCTAATTTTCCTAGTGCTAAATATAAAAGTTTTATGTTGTGATTTGTTTTGGTGCTCTAACACATGACCTGGTTTAATAATGTGCAATTTGGAATCACCCTGCTTCTTAACTGCCAGATGCAATAGTGAGAAAGTCTTGCACCCTCGGGGACAATACAAATAATCATAGAAATTAAAAATGTGAAGAATAGATAATAAATAGCACAGAAATTCAGAAAAGAAATTGTTAAAGAACTCTTGGAAACTGTTTAGTCAGACCCAATAAAAACAAGGAACATTTTCATTGCTTTACTATTCTATAAACACTTTTAGTCAAAATATATTAATTAGTTTCTTATTTCATTATTATAATTACTCTTAAGAAGTAAAAAAACCCAGCTTTTTTATAGATGACAGGAAATGGAATTTAATGAGGGAAATAACCAGCTCAAAGGAACACAATTAGGAGTAAGTAATGTTGATAGTTGACACCGACTTCTTAGTCTAGACTAAGCTAGCCCCATTTAACCTACTGGTTTATTATAAGTGATGTAACCAATTGACCCACTCACATTGACAGGTTACAGAGAAGAGTAGAATTCCCCCCTTTGCAAAATTGTCCATGTAAACCAGCTTCCTGCGTAAATCATCTCCCCCCAAAGTGTGTTACTCCAGTTTATGGAAGCATGATTCACATTATCCTTGGATATAGGTCCTAGGAGAATGAGAAATGATGGCCTTCTGGAATCCTGACATTGCCACTGGTAGTCCAAGAGCTGCCTCTGTGCCTCCAGAGCCACTGTATATTACCCTGGACAGTGTTTGGAATGATACAGAAGGCGTCAGCTACCTTCTGAATAGTCAGAATGCATTGCTCTCCAGAACACCAAAGAAATGGAGTTGCTAACAGATAAGACAGCCTTGGGAAGAGAAGCTTTTTGTTGCAGTAGCTTAGAACAAAAATGGAGGCTTCTCTGTAAGACTATATATTACTGGTGGCATCAGGTAGGAATTCCTGGCCTCCTTTAATTGCTCTGTTTCCCTTATGTAGAACCGTGCTGCCACAGGATACACACATGGGAGACTTATCTAGACAGTGCTGTGGACAGATGGACTCCAGACAGAGGGGAGCAGGTGTGAAGCCAAAAGAGGAAAGAAATAGGGAGTCTTGTCGGTACCCACAGGGACTTCGCCTAGCAGGAGGAAGAAATTTTGCGCCCAGCAGCCAAGAGCCAAAGCAGATCCTAAGGGACCAATGCAATGGAAGAAGTTAAAGATCTGGGGCTGGGAGATGGCTCAGAGCGAAACGCTGGGCCACTGCTCCTCCTCTTTGCATTATGTGCAGGACCACGTGTTTGCGCTCTGTTTACTCTCTTCTCTTGCCCTTCAAAGTGCACTTGCTGTTATCATTCTACAAAAGCAAGGTCTCAAGAAAATATCCAATAAAAGGAGTGTCTTAGATTTCTGACAAAATGTTTTGGAAACAAAAAATTAAAACGATGTGATTCTTCTTTAGGATACAGAAATCTCTAACACCAAGTTTCAAATGTAAGCTTTTCTGATGTCAAGAAACATGACTCAGACTTTTCCATGACAGGCATGATGAGGCAGATGCTTAATGTTGATCAACCTGTGACCTGAACACAGATTTCAGGAAGCAGCAGAGCCTGTATATGTTACCAGAGGTACTGACTTGCAAGACATTCCAGTCTCCTTTTATTAATTTTTATTTTTTTAATTTATTATTTTTTAATATAATTTATTGTCAAATTGGGTAACATACAATACATACAATGTACAGTGTGCTGCTCTTGGTTTTGGGGGTAGTTTCCTGTGGCTCATCGCCTACATGCAACACCCAGTGCTCATCCCAGCAAGTGCTTTCCTCAATGCCCATCCCCCACTTCCCCTCTCCCCCACCCTGCCATCAACCCTCAGTTTGTTCTCTGTGTTTGTCTCTTATAGTTTGCCTTCCTCCCTCTCTGTCTGTCATTGCTTTTTCCCCTTCCCTTCCCCCATGGTCTTCTGTTAAGTTTCAAGTTCCACATTTGAGTGAAAACATATGATACCTGTCTTTCTCTGACTGACTTATTTCACTTAGCATAATACCTTCTAGTTCCATCCATGTTGCTGCAAATGGCATGATTTCATTCTTTCTCATTTCCAGCCTCCTTTTTAAAATGGGCACGTTTTTTAAATCAGCAGTCCTGCAAATTTAAAGATTCCCAAATCTTTAAAAAGCTTGACTTCCTTCATGTCATACAGCTATATATTTTTGAATTTAATTCTACAAGCAACCCAGAAAACTGACACATTAGGATGTGGAGCCAGACGATAAAGGGAGATGAGGGTTTGTTTGCTCATTTTCCTTTAAGAAAAGTAAAGCAAACCACACACAGCAAAAATTAACTTAGGGAACTTTAGTTATAAACTCTACATGCACAAGTGTTTTTTAAGTGGCTAACTAAAAGTACTTCATGGTGTTATTTCTGAAACAAACAATGTTTTTCTATATTACGTTGTGTTAATACTAATGATGATTAAAGAGAAATAATCATATAAAATAATTACCATGACTATGTAAAGTCACTTTGCCCAAGGGCAGATTCACGTTCCTAGAGGACCTCTTTTCCCCAAAGACTGTCAGATTTTCCAATTTCTCTATTAAGAGCTTTGTCCATCTTTGCGGGAGAGATTTGGCCCAGCTTGGGGAAGCGAACGCACGGGGGATGGTTGCCCAGCTCTTTATTTTCTTGGTGAGAGGTGGAACACCTTCTGCCTTGTGCATTCTCTTTGTGGAGATCGGCGATTAGACCCTTTACTCCCTGGAGCCTTGGGGCAGCTGTCAGGAGCACAGCCCACTACAGGGCCTCAGAGCTGCATTTTGATTGTGCAGATGAAGGAAACAGCCTCAGCGCCTCACAGGAGTTGGGGATAGTGAGGCAGAGGCTAGATAATATGTAGCTTTTTTCTATAGCCTTTATAATTTGGCAAATCTATCCTCAACTTTGTTTATTTCAGGTCTGATACCCAAAATGAGGAAAATTCAACTGAATAATTAAAATTCATCCAGCAGAACCAAGAATATGTAGTCAATTATGTGATGAACTTAGTCAGATGAGTTTCTTGACATTTTATAGATAATGCATCAGATATATAAGCAAATGAAATTAGATACTGATATATAATTGTTCTGTGTATGTATCCATACACACAGAGTTTTGAAAACTATGTTGTTTCTTTTATGATTCATCTTGTAATTACTTAAAATATATATGAAATACCAGAATTTATTTAGGCACATAAATGTTTTTACTTCTATTTGTCCCAAATTATCCCTTTTATCTATTATAATGACTAGAATAATTTTTTTTGCATTCTAATCCATGTAAAAATGTGTTACACAATTTAGGATTCAGAGTATTATTAACATCATGTATTAACATTCTCAGCTAGCCTTTTAGCCCCTTGAAAACCCAGGTTCTACTTTAATTTCTTGTACTTCTAGCCAAATTAGATTCACAAATATGCACTTAAAATGCTTATTAATTTGGCTTCATACAGAAATGTGCCTATGTGTGCATTAGCAAATGTTGCCAGGTTGAATGAAACAGGATGCCATGTTGCCAATCTTATGAATGGACCCATTCTCCTAAAAGCAGTGCAACTCTGGATCAACAGGACCACCTGCAGATTTTACCAGAACTGTTCCAGACCATTGCTTTTGTTTCTCATTATTCTCACTTCTTTTACTTATGTCTTAGGCTGGGAGAAGTTGGTAAAATAACTAGTTTGTGTTTTGGCAAATTGAGACTTACAGAACATATATTTAGCTAAGAACTCTTAGAATATCACATGAGCTAAAGTTTGTCTTTAGGGAAAGTATATTTCCAACAGGGCTAGCCAAAATACTTAATTTTAGAATTTCAGCTTCTCTCTATTGAGAAAACTAAGAAAAAAATTGTGTTGAAGAACTTAATTCCATCAAATTACTCTTCTGGGGTACTTCTATAATGAGTATGTTTGGTTGAAGAAATAAACACTTAATTGAAACAAAATACAAAAAAAAAGCAAAACCATGAGCTTAAATGCACTTATTAAACTATTTCAGTGATTTTAGTTTGGGGAATTAAACGTCATGGCAAAATATATTGCAATTTCTAATTTGCATTCTCTGCCAGATTCTCTACCAGTGCCTGAGGATTCCTTTAGCTGCTCCAAGCTTTTAAAAGACAGAGAACAAGAAGGAGAGGACCTGAAGAGAAACTCAGAGAGGAGGCAGCTGCCATACTTGACTCTCTCCATACAACTCTTTCCTTTTCAAATACTGTCAGAATGAAAGGTGCTAAAGGCTCTCCTGATTTTCCTTGAGCTTTTGTCTTCACATGAACCTGTGACTCATGGCCACAGAAACTGGTCAAGAAGTTAAAACATATTTTTTCCGGGGGGCACTTAGGTGGCTCAGTTGGTTAAGTGTCCGACTTAGCTCAGGTCATGCTCTTATGGTTCATGTGTTCAAGCCCCGCACTAGGCTCTGTGCTGACAGTTCAGAGCCTGGAGCCTACTTCAGATTCTGTGTCTCCTTCTCTCTCTGACCCTCTTATGCTCACAATCCGTCTGTCTCTGTCTCTCAAAAAGAAACACTACAAAAATCTTTAAAAAATGAAGTTAAATATATTTTTCCTTAAACATAAGTATTTTTTCATGAAAGGGTCACACAATTGACTCATTTACTGCTGACTGTTATTCCAATAAGCAAAACATACTCTGTACATGAAATTCAATGATTATAATAGTATTTGTTTATAATATACTTTTTCAGAAATTAAGGCAGCCATAGAATCTTAAACTGATGATTAAACATTAATATTTGCACAGTGCATCTCTTCAAATATTTGCAGGTGCACCAAGGCTCCCACTCGGGGCCCTTTGTCAAGAAGGTATAACACCCTCATGCCTCCTATATAGATGACAGGTAGGATAGGCCTGACTCCAGCTCAGTGCGCTTTCCTTCTATGGGACTCTTCCAGTTCCACCTCAATCCTGAATCTGAAGCCAGTATCTCTAGTGCCTTGAAATCCTGGATTATCCCAGTTTGGAGTATATAGCTGAAACTCTAGATTTCTCCCAGAGATAAATCTGGAGAAAACTGGGAAGAAGGCTATGTGTTCCCAGGGCAATATCCCTCTTCTTCCACTGACCTCTCCTCACCACTGGGGATCACATGATCCCTTGGAACCTGCCCCCTGGGACCCCCAACCCTTTCCCTACCAGAGGCATCCTGGGACCTGGTCTGCCCTCCTGCCCCAAGGCACTCTCACAATAATGACCAGTTAATAAGTGGTAGCTGTGTGTCAGTCCCTGGGCTGGTGCATCACATAGTAGGGGTTATCTCGTTTCTACAACGAACTGATGGGGCTGGCGTTACTACCCAGGCATCTCAGGGGAAGCGATGGGAATTCACAGAAGTTCAGGGGCTTCCAAATAATCACAGAGCTCAAGTGAGGTAGTAAACCAACATAAGCCCATGATTCCAGTTGGTAAGGGAGGGATGAGACACTATCCTCTGCACCTCGCAAAGGAGAACCAAGACCACTAAAGGAGAATTAAAGCCGTTGTCATGGCAACGCAAGGGGCCATGAGCTACATTCTTCCTTGGACTATCCTAAATACATCAGAGACCCATGATATAACCTGTACTTCTTTTTTCATTTTTGTAGGCCTGGGAGTGATGGAGTGGGAATCTATCTTGAATGCCTAGAAATCCTGCAGACTGACAGTATGGTATAGGAGTTTTTGGGTGGTAGAAGGCTGCTGAGCGTAGGAATTAGACTACACTGTTCAAAGATATTTGAGTTAGGGGTGCCTGGGTGGCTCAGTTGGTTAAGTGTCCATTTCTTGATTTCGGCTAGATCGTGATCTCATGGCTCATGAAGTCGAGGCCTGTGTCTGGCTCTGTGCTGAAAGTGTGGAGCCTGCTTAGAATTCTCTCTCTCTCCCTCTCTCTCTCTTGCCTCTCCGCAGCCAGCTCACTTTCTCTCTCAAAATAAGTAATTAAACTATTAAAAAAGATATCAACGACATTTACATTAAAATGAGGTTGCTGGTGGCAAGCTGGGAGAAGGGATTTTCCTCCTTTATATTGAAGCCTGATGTCTACTCAGAAACAAGGCAGGAAATGATTATACCCTGTTTACAGTTTGTTCAGTTTAGAACCATGAACTCAGTAAATCTCCAATAGTTCTATAATTTAGCTGTACAATGGTTATTAAATAATTCAGTCTAGGTTCCTATATCACTTCATCCATTGTCAAAAAGACTCACTTCCAAGGATTTTGTAATGCTTTAAAAGGAATAATAAATATAAAAGCAACTAGTATAGTTATGAACTCAGAGTAACACTCAGTGTATGTTAGTGGTTTCCTGTCTTGCCTTTTCCTTTTCTCTCATCCTTCCCATTTGCTTTATAAAGGTGGGTGAGGGGCGCCTGGGTGGCTCAGTCGGTTAAGCCTCCGACTTCAGCTCAGGTCAGATCTCACACATTCGTGGGTTCGAGCCCCGCGTCAGGCTCTGTGCTTACAGCTAGCTCAGAGCCTGGAGCCTGCTTCTGGCTCTGTGTCTCCATCTCTCTCTGACCCTCCCCCTCTCATGCTCTGTCTCTCTCTGTATCAAAAATAAATAAAACATTAAAAAAAATTTTTTTTAAATAAAAAAAAATAAATAAAGGTGGGTGAATGTGCGAGCATCCTAGGACAGAGGCCTTTGGTGCACCCCATTGCTTACAAGGCACAACCTCATCTAACTACCAGACAGTCCAGAATTCCTAGGCAGTTAGAACTACTTGTTCTCCGCTTGTTCCAGTTCCGAGTAAAGTCATGAACAGGTGAACTTAGAGGGCAGAGCCTGCCCACTGGAAAGTGACTGAAGTGGCATTTCAGCCATGACTAATTCATTTAGTATTCAAAAATCAGTAAAGATTCTTCAGGCACATCGTTCTCCTAAATAAAAAGGAATAAAAATAAGGTAGAAACCTGTTTGATGGCTCAGGCATGTTTAGTGTGTTGTTCAGGTCAGTTCATTTCCATACTTAATCTGTGGCACTTCATTCAATGGAACCATTTAACACCCAAAAAGTAATGATAAAAATGAACAAATTTGGTTTTCTGGGGTTGGTATTTGACATCACAGAGCACTGAAATCCCTACTGCTGGCTGAAGCTATGTTTGTCATTCAGTAAGCAATTACACTAAATGAATCTGAATATGGGTTATGGATGAGCTCTTATATACCCCCGTCTTCACTTGTTTATATTTTAATTGGACTTAATAATAAATAAAGGAATGATTCCTGCAACATGATCACTCACAATTAAGTAACACACCAGATTATCACCTTGCATATTATCTGAGTTCAAGGTAAAGTTACCAGAAGTTGGAACTAGAAGAAAACTAGAAGTCATCTGGTCTAGTCCCTACTTTACATGGAAGAGAACTGCAGATCAGAGAAGCTGAAGGATTTACATTAAGTCACACAGCCAGCTAGCAGCAAGGCTTCTGTTTCAAATCACTTCTCTTCCAAACAAGCATGTTTTCTATTAAATTGTATCAATCCTGGTTGATATAGCATATGAGGAAATGTGTTTATTTTTGAAATGTGTAAATATAGAATTTTTCAATTACTTATTCTGTCTTACCATGTATTAAGTATAAGATATTTGTCCAGATCATATACTTTCAGCCCCTATATCTAGGACCAGGGAGACTGAAGTCAAGAAGAAAATGAATAATATATGAGCCCACATCCCTCTATACTCTAAGCTGTGGTTACTATCTTGGTTTAAATTTTAAATCTTTCTGGATAATAAACTCAGAGAAAAAGACTCTTGGAGGCTGAGTGGCAAATTAAACAAAGAGGAGATGTATTTGGAAAGGTAAGCAAAGCATGTATTGAGCAGTTATTCACATTGGAATACTCTACAAGCCATTCCAGTTTTGGCCTCATCTATATCCCCAAAGTGACTGATCAAGAACAATGGAGGAAAAGTCCATTCTATGTAAAGCACTGTGGTATGAGTTTCAGAAATAAAAAGGACAAGTCACATTTTCTGTCCAGTGCATGAGAAGGCAAGTTGGGGAATACAACACATGCAGATAATGCGACAATCCATAATAAAGACCACATAGAATTTTTAAATTTTGAAAAGCAACAACAACAAAAAAAGTGTTACAAATTGCAAGGAACCATTATTAGATGCACTGTCAAAAACACTACCTAGAGGAAAATAGCAAAAATCACATTGATCATATACATAGTAGGTAGCTTATATAAATCTATTTGATCTAAAACTCCTAAGAAACATTATTATATACGGAATATATGAAACATGACATTGCACTTAAATATAGGACCATGTACAGAGCTTAGCTTAGCATGTGCTTGGTGCTCAAGAGAAAGCTAATCAGTGTTCCTGTGGTAACTAGATAAACTATATGGGTACATAAGAGGTAGAGAGAATGAGTCTTCTCTTTGTCTTTTTTCTTCTTTTTTTTTCTTTGTATATGTGCTTTATTTTTTTCTACATAAAGATTAGCTTTTGCTTTCTTGTAGTGCATCTAATAGAAGATGAAAGTTCTACAGACCAAAGTGTAAATTATCTCTATTATGCAAAGAGTTCACAATGATCCATTATCTCAATCTCAAATCCACCTTCTCAGAAGAAATAGTACAATTAACTAAGTTTGAGTCATGTGCATAATTCTGGCCCAATCAATTGTAAGCGGGGCAGGAACAGAACCACATAGCACAAAATACAGCTGCCCTGGACCACCTTTTGACTGAGAAATCAATTGTCAGATAGTAAAAAACCTATGACTCAGCTTTTCTCTGACAATTGCTCTTTGAACAGAGCGTATAACTCACGAATCATCTAAATTATCAAAGTTATAGACCTACTGAGTGTCAAGGCAAAGAGTCAAACCTAAGTCTCAATCCAAGTATTCTGCAGTTAACCACTACACTATTACATCCCCCAACAATTTGATTGAAATGTTTTCTGATGATATACCATTTTTAAGAATGAATTTTTCTCAAATATCTACAGCTTCCAGTAATAAATATCAATACAGTAATTTTAAACTGTTTGAAAAGTTGTTAAAGATGGAGAATTCATTCTCTGGGTTTCTCCTGGGAACAATTTCAGAGCTCCAGCTACAGGCTTAGATAACATAAGAATGCTTAAATGAGTATCTCCTAAAGTCTTCACACTGTGGGAATGGCTTAGCTATATTGAACAGCATCTCAGTAACTTAAATAACAGAAAGAACACTTGTAATTTAGAAAGTAGATCTTGAGAAACGCCAGCATTATTTTAAATTACTATTATTCTGTTTATTAAACCACTACAAATGTAAGAGTAGGTATAAACTTCTTATGAAAATAGCTCTCCAAAAATTAATTATATTATTTTTTTATTTTCAGAGAGAGAGAAGCAGGGGTGAGGGGCAGAGGGAGAGAGAATCTTAAGCAGATTCTATGCTTAGTGCAGAGCCCAAAGGTGGGCTCGATACTATGACCCTGGGATTATGACCAGAGTTGGACACTCAACTGACTATGCCAGCCAGGTTCCTCATAAAATAAATGCAAACTATTACAAAAACTACTGCAGAAATACAGTTTAATTTAATAATATAATTTAGTACAATGGATGCATTTAACTAAAGTTAAGTCAATGCTTGCTTTGTGAATATGCTTCCTACTATTGTGGGATAGACCCCGTATTTACTCATAGCATCTCACATCACTAATAATACCAACAGTACCATGTGCCATGAGCAAAATTGATTGACCCATACTCTTCTCTGTTTATATTACTTTGGAACTCTCCCTTGTACCTGATGGCATACTGCTGTTTGGTCTTTACATGAGTAAACATTTAGAGTTGTGGTACACCCCATTTCTTTCCTCATTAGCCCAAATATATGAATGACTCTGCACTTCGATATGAGGCATCTAGAGGAGTTCAAAGTTGCTTATCCTACATTTCTCAAATTAACTCCTGAAAACAAAAACACAGAATTTTGAAAATGTTGGTTTTTCTTCTGAGGACTCATAGAAACATTGAATTTACACATAAATACAATTTGAATAAAAAATATATAGTGCAACTAAGGCAATGAAACAAATACTTGCTAAAGACACAGCCAGTCTTGGGCAGCTTACTTTGCAAATAATTTCTATCACACAGGCAGGGGGCACTCCTTGGAAAGCCACACTCTCAGTGAACATCCTATCCTACCAACTCAGTGCTCAGGGAAAAAAAAAAAAAAAACAGACTTTCTCTCTCTCTCTTTCACACACACACACACACACACACACACGCACATGCATGCACGCACATGTGTGCACAGACAAATATGTATGCCTTACAAGCAAGGACACTATCATTTTATTTTGAAAGGAAAACTATATTAGTCATTGAAGTATAATGTAGAGACTAGTTTTACCCATATCAATTACTAGGACTCTGATATATTGAATACTAGTTAGTTAAGTTTGGAGGTATCACTTTAGATGAATCATCCTAGGACAGCAGGTATGGGTAAGACAACAATGCTACCAGTTCACTGTCCTGCATTTCCTGTTTCACTAAACTTCATCTTACATGAAGTCTCTCAAGCCAGAAAGCCATCCTTTACGTCTCTTTATTTTTTTTCCTACCATATGCAACATATTATCATTTCTTTTGAGTGTAGTATTTAAATAACTCTGAAAGTCACATCTTTTTTTTAGCACTCCTGTCTCACAACCCAGATCCATATGGATTCCTAATAGTAAATTCCTAATGCTACCTCAATCACCAGTACCCCCCTCCACTCACAATCCATTCTCCAAATTGCAGCCAGAAAATTATATCTAAACTCATCATATTCCTGCTCCCAGACCTTTAATATTAAAAGTATTGCATATGCAAATGTAAAAGTATTACATAGGATAAAGTATTAGTATTAATACATAAGATAAAGTATTAATATACCTTGCACATCATTTTATAAACTGGCACCTGGGTACCGCTTCAGTTTCTCTTCTTGCTACTTTTATCTCCCACTCTAATGCTTCTTTAAGGTACATTGCTTCACATCTAAAACTTCACACTCATCATTCCTCTGCCTGGGACACTCTCCCCAGCCATTGCCTCTCCCCCGCTTGCATTTCCAAATTTGATCTAGTACTAGAATGACATGGTTGAATAGTACAGCACCAGGCTCTGGAATGACTATGATCTGGAACTAAGTCTGTCTGGTCACTAACTCCATGTCCTGGAGCATATTGTCACCTTGCATATATTTTCATTAACTTGGATAATAATAGCGCCTCCTCTAGAGGGTTGTTTTACATGTTTGGCATGGAGCCAGACTCATACTAAGAAAGTAGTAATGGCTAGCCGAACACAAATCAAGGCAACACTGGTTCAGGTGTTTTCTAATCATCATTCAGGATTTACCTGTCACTTACTTGTAAGCTATTCCTGATGCATTCACCTGATTCCAGGTGTGACTTTGTTACCTGTACTATAAGCTTTTCAAATGCCATATATTTTGCCTATCATATAGCATTTATTGCACTATGTTTCAATGACGAGTTAGGGGTGTCTGGGTGGTTCAGTCAGTTAAGCATCCGGCTTTGACTCAGGTCATGATCTCATGGTTCGTAGGTTAGAGCCCCATGTCGGGCTCTGCTGACAGCTCAGAGCCTGGAGCCTGCTTCGGATTCTGTGTCTCCCTCTCTCTCTGACCCTCCTGTGCTCATGCTGTTTCTGTCTCTCAAAAATAAATAAAAAACATAAAAAAAAAACAATGACGAGTTAACTTATATGTCTCTCCCAACAAACAGCACATCAATCAGTCTGTTTTACTGGCTAAAAGTGCCTGGTATAGTATTCCTTCGCAAAGTTTTTTTTTTTATTTGAATTAAGATCAAGCAGCACTCACTGCAAACTTCGTCTGCTTTTGATCTATACCAACAGTCCGCGTAGAGCCTATTCAGTTTTGACTTGTTCCATGTCATAGATTATCCTTCACACTTGAGCCTGAGACTCTCACAGTTATGATTTCATTCAAAAGTAGGCACTAGCAGGAAGTTTAGTGAACTCAATTCTCTATTTAAAAAATAACCCAAATACAAGATGCAAATAACAGTGGCCTTGTTTCAATCCTATCATATTCCAGATTCCAGACTTGGAATAGAAATATTTTTACTGATAGCAAAAAGATTTTAAACTTAATATATTTACTTATTTGTTTCTCTGTAAAAACTATTTCTTTTTAGGACTTTTGTCTTCTATTTATAGGACTTCTAGACATTAGTCCGCTATCTAACTATTGTGGTTACTTTCTTATATTTCTTATCTTTCTATCTAAATAACAGATCTTGGAGAACATGGTGTGCCTTATTTTTGTTTGATTACTCCACAGATTTAGAACAAAAAGCAATTCACTATTTAAAATAACCAATAAACATGAAATGACTGGTGCCAACTTTCATTTTTAACAGACCTCTTATATTTTAATTTTTAGAAGATATGCTATTATTTTAACATTGTGTCAACTGAAACTGGTGTAGCTACTCTCACTTTTCATTGAGTTGGCAAGAGAAATGGAGTGTGAGGATAAGGAAGAACCTGTTTTGGGTTCTTATTCCACTTACATCCTCTTCAGGGTTGGTAAATCTCCTATCTAAACACACTATGGCATTTTAAGTCAGGGTTTCCCACAGGAAGCATTATGCCTTCAAGAGAGGAAAGAAAAAATCATCATGGCATGCCAAGCAGGATGTCACTTACACTCGATTGGCCACATCGTCAAGGTTCATTTCCATTAAGCTTTGTGTCAGTTCAGAAACTTTACCCATGAGGCTGTGTGTAGCAGTCTACCACTGCTGACTGCCCTGGGGCTAGCCCAGAGTCCCAATCTTGTCATTGGTTTTCCAGAATGCCTCTGTGAGAATTAGTTGCATATGCTGACCAGACTTACCATTTGAGACAGGACTGTGGTTTGGTTGTATTTTTCTAAATCACTCTCCTACTAAACATTTACCATCTTTGACACATTTAGATAGGAAAGGATAAGAACAAGAAGAGAGTGAAAATACTCACAGATAATGGTAGATAGATGGGTGGATAGATAGATGGATATAGATGGAATGGATGGATGACTTCTGACATTAATAATAGAAAACCAATGTGAGAAGGGTATTGCTTTCAATTTCTGTCCAATGCTTCTAAAATGTTATGAAATGTGCATAAAAAAGATATTCAGACTCTGTTTTCCAGTAGTGACCATATCCAACTACCTGCATCAGCTTAAAAACAATAGAGAAAAAAAATGCTTCTATCCCAGATTAACACTCCAAAGGAAGAGGGTAAATGAGGATGTGGGTATAAACTGAGGGAGCACGACTGTGTCCTTTTACTGTTTGTTGGTGTAAACCCAAGAAGACATATTGATTAAGAGTATAAAAAAGCTAGTTATTATTTTAAAATATTTTTATTTTTTATTCAGAAATATTTTATTTTGGAATATTTACAAATCATTTTCTTTATTATTTCAAACTGATTTAATCTATTGCTACGTGAAGTCCTCTAAGTCATTAAGTTACTTTTGTAAAACAGGATATTTTCACTGTACTATTTTATCTTCCACTCATCTGTACGTTTCAAACCACTTCATTCACTAGAGATTGGCATTAAAATGGCTCACAATTTAGATGATGACAGATGGGAATATTAAAAGTTTACTCTCATACAAACTATCCTATGCATAATAGTTTGTATAGTGACTAGATTTACACCATTTGTGATTGATTCATTATCATAAAGACTGCTATCAATAAGTTTCATGTTATTAAGAACCATAATTTTCATAAAGGATAACACATTGATTTAATATGAGTCAACAGCATCATATTGTGAATTTGTGACAGTTAAGAGGAGAAACAATGATATAACACAAACAAGTTTTGATGGAGACTGAAAGAGAACAAGGAGGTTATGCATATATTTGCATATCTTAACTAACTTTCATTTTCATTCTTCTACCCTCTGCGATTTTATGTAAGTTGTACTGGTAAACTACAATTTTGTCTGTAGTTTGCACAATATCAAGACAGATTTATAATAACAAAGAAACAAATGATACACAAAGCTAAAAGCAAACACTGTTGAGATTTTGGATTCCCTGCTTGGGGAAGAGGATAAGTGCATGTATTGTGTATATAAAACATAGAATAGATTAGAGATCTATTTGCATTATGTATATAAGAGTACTTGACTATGTACATAATGGGCTGGGTGGTGACTGTTGTATTCTGCTCAGAATACAAAAAGCCTTCCTTTACTATGGGAAATTCAACACAAGTGAGGTCCATGCCACATCTCCCATCATAAAAACTCAAGAAGGTTCAGATAGCTCTTTCCTCAACTTACAGACAATTAATCGGAGTTTGACTAGACCCAGCCAATTTAACATTCCTATCAATTCTTTGAATCTTGAGGTAGTAATGGAAAGGCATTGGGTTTGTGAGAAATTATTCATAGAGACTATTGGTAGCAGGTACAAGATAACATAACCTTGGCTTTGCCTTCCTTTCTCACAGCTCCTGCCAGTTGTTTGTGACATGTTCAATCAATGCTGGAAGCTATTTTATGTTGATCCAATAAATTACATTTCTGCCCAAGTTCCTTAGACATGCATGATACTACTGCTTTGTAAGTATGTACTTAAGAGATACCTAATTTTTAAAAATTCTTCTTTTTTCTCTATAGGTCTATCAACATTCATTCAGGAAGAATTTCATTTTACATTCTAGGAAATTTTTTCAGAAAAGTATCAGTGGCAAAAAAAAAAAAAGAAAAGAAAGAAAAAAGAAAAGGAAAAGAAGTATCAGTGGCTTTCTCTGTGTTGCATTTTTCATGCCCATTTTTTTCTCTACTGCTTATTTAGAGCAAGGGATATGTTTTATTTTTCTGTAGCTCCAGTAAGATATCCTATCATACTTTACAAAAGCTAAGCCCAGTCCTTAGTGTAACAATTTATGTGATTGTCTAATGACATGATTTTAGTGGTGCTCCAGCCTAACACAAATGCCAACAGCTCACAGCCGTTTCTTTGAATCAAGTTATCATGTTTAAAAAAAAAAAACAAAACGACTTCAAACCTGCAAAACTTCATAGAAAAAGCTATATCTGAATGAGTACTATAAGTTCATGTTATCTTGATCCAATTAACTAGAATAAAGGAATCATTTTAAGAATCAGTAGAAAATAACTAGTAATAAAAAAAGAAACTGAGATTTGGCTCATGAGAATATTCAGTGATTTAGCTATATTTTTCATAACTCAATGCATTTTCATGGATGGCTAGAAGAAAGGGAAGATTTATCTAAGTTTTGCTACATTATGAGGAAGGTCACTAGAGGGAGTGATGAGCACCTAGTGGTAGGTTGTGAAAGCACTTGAGAATACTATTTTAAAAAATTTTTTAATGTTTTATTTATTTTTGATACAGAGAGAGACAGAGCATGAGAGAGTGAGGGACAGAGAGAGAGGGAGACACAGAACTGGAAGCGGGCTCCAGGCTCTGAGCCATCAGCACAGAGTCCAACGCAGGGCTCAAACCCATGAACATGAGATCATGACCTGAGCCGAAGTCAGAGGCTTAACCGACTGAGCCACCCAGGTGCCCCAGAGAATACTCAGAATAATGGAGATGTAAGGCACTGAGTACAGTACCTTGTAAAACCCTTTCTTTTAGGGGTTTTCATAGTTGCAGGTATGATAACATAGGTTCATACTTGCAGACTCGCACACCCTGGTCAATTTGGTTTTTGAGGGAGTCTTTGGTAGGAATATGCAATTCTATCTGCAGGGGCTCTCTTGGGCTACTTTCTTAAGCTGTAGGGCCTAGTTGGTAACATAACCTTACACTGTTGAGGGCAAGGTTGGAAATTATGATGACATTCTGATGGTCTTATCTATTAGATAGGCCTTCATGGAAAGACACTTGCATTCCTTCTTATCATAAAATGCATCTTCTTTATCTTTCCCTAATGCAATAGGTAGCATTTATTATTTTTAAAAATGTCTTTGACATACAAATGATAGACAAAGAGGAAGACATAAGTGTTATATACTTGGTGCCAAGGGGTATGTTTCCATTTTAAAAATTATTAGCATTTAATATGGGTCTTATGTGCCATTAAGATACACATACAATGAAAGCAATATAATTATATGACATTGTTTGTGATATATCAGCCTCCTTATCCTCACCCTGGAAAGCATTACCTGTACTCACCCTGAGAAGTATTACCTACACTCACCCTGGGAAGTATTACCTGTACTCACCCTGGGAAGCCAAGAGGCTGCTGCTGCTCTCAGTAGGGAAGATAGTTTCCACTAAAGGCTACAAAATTCATAAAAAATTTCAAGCTGCAAAATATTTTTCTCAATTACATTGACTTGTCACTCAAGTCCAAAGCACACTGTTTATAGTAGGGTTTTGAAGGGTGATAATTTGAGTGTTGCTTAAAACATGAAACATGAAATACAAGGTATTATCATTATGAATTTCTTATGTTCCGTGAAAACACATAATTCTAGTATACACTTCTCAGGGGAAAAAAAACTTATGTGTGATTGTGTGTAGTTGAAAAAATAAAAATAAAGAAAACAAACAAAACATTAGTTTAGTTTCAGCATATGTTGACATTAACAACACTATTTTTGTTATATTATTGAAAGATTTAATAGTCTGATGAAAAAAAGCCTTTGTATTTTAATTGCATTAACAATTTTATGAAACTTCTAGTCTGCCAGATTTTCTAACATCTTATTGTCTAGCCGAAATTGGGTTCACACAGTATTCTAGTTCAGTGAAGCTAATGCTAGTGTTGCACATTTGTGTTTCTATAAATATGATGCTAGGTCCCTCTGTCAATATGAACAGGATCCCTGATCAACAGGGAACTTACGTTATTTCACCCATTTCCTATTGTCACCCTCTCAGGCCAGATTGCCTTAAAGTCCTTTAGGCAGTTTCTCATCGCCTGGTCTGTTACCTTCAAACCACCTCTCACAATCTGTAATTCTGATGCCTACTTTTTGCTTGCTTAATATTTGTCATCGTCACAGAAATGTAAGCTTCTGGAAGAAAAAGTTTCCTCTGTCTTGTTTAGTGCTGAAACGTCACCATTTGACACACAGTGAGTACCCAATAAATATTTGCAGCAATTAATACTGTCTGCCTGTTTTCCTCTGCTCTATACAGGATGAGACACTGAGCTACATTTTCTGCAAGCTCAAATCCAACCAGGTTTTGAGTCCAGTCAGTGTTAATACTGCTACTGTTTTTCTCAATGCTGATTTGTCTGAAATTAGTCTTCCTGTCATAAGTTCCATATCCAAGAGGCACGTGGTGAGGGAGCTTCCTCGCATCCACAGTTTCCCCTCTCTCCATGGTCCTACCCTCATCTGGTAGTCTGTATGCTTTCTGTCTAACAATTTCTCAGATTCTCTTTTGGAACTGAAGCCTGGCTCTATGCCACAGCTCACTTTCTGGGAGCTTACAATTATAGCTAGCCTTCAGAGTCCCATCTCTTTGCAGTCCAGTTCTTGTTTCGTTCAGAAAGAGAATTATGAAAATCAAATGTCTGTCTTTCTGGACTTACTTTCACAAAGAAATTAATTTAGGGGTTTTCATAGTTTCATATAAGAATATTTTCTGAACTATAAGATGGTTTGAATAGTAAACAGATCATTAGGCTGAGAAAAAGAGGCTATCTTTGGTGATCATAAAGTATCATACCTCCTTTCCTTTTGAACAATTTCAAGTATGCACTTCCCAGCTTGTTAGGGGTGAAACCAAATCATCCTATTAGACTATCTATGAATCTGTACATCAAGTCCTGAAATGATCTAGACTTAGTGCTTCAGAATAATGGTGAAAAGTACTCATTTGGTTAATATTTTGAATACTGAATGCTAGGCTCACAAGAGAAAGTGTGGTTTTCTATTTTTATAAAAATATGGAAAATTTTCTAATATTGGTCAGAAGGCTTTTCCCTCACTCGTATCTTCCCAATGAAAAATCCCATCACGTATGATTTTCTTTATAAGACCATTATATTTATTGGTAACAGAAGATAGAAGTCTTCTTTATCCATCACCCTGTTTCTATTTTATTAAATTTTTAATGTTTATTTATTTTTGAGAAGACAGAAACAGAGAGTATGATGAGAAGGGGAGAGGCAAAGAGAGAGAGGGAGACATAGAATCTAGACCAGGCTTCTGGTTCTGAGCTGTCAGCACAGAGCCAGAACTCACAAAATGCAACATCATGGCCTCAGCTGAAGTCAGATGCTTAACCAACTGAGCCACCCAGGTGCCCCAACCCTGTTTCTTATATCCCAGGACTTATTACTACCCATACTTTGAAGCTTTGCTCCTAGCTCTGCAATTACTAATTGGATGATTCTGAGTATTGACATCAAATCTCTATATTCATAATTCCATCTATGTTTCCCTCTTGGTTGGGTGGTAGAAGTACATGCCCAAGAAAGGCAAAAAGGTGGTTTATTTGTAGCCACTCCCTACTTTCCTCAATAAGACAGGTCTTAATAAGATAGTGCCCTTTTCCCACTGAGCCTCAGAAATCTTTTGAGCTACCCATCAAGGCAGATGTGCCCAATCAACTGGAATTTGATTATAGTTGTAGAGCTACTAATCCATCCCTGAAAGATTCTAGATTTTAATTCACCCCAGACCCTTTGTAATCTAGGCCTCCTTATCAGGGAAGGAGGCCAATAGGAAATAAAAACATCAGTTGATATAGTTCTGTGATTTATTCTACTTATATTAAGGTAACAAACCAAAGCACAAAAGAAAGGACTGGTTTATTTGAAGCACTATACTGTATAACGACTCAACCTAATTGCCATATAAATTCCTCCTAGGATGTTTTCATTGCAAGGCAATGGCTGAGATCTGTGAAGTGCAGCATAGATATCATTTATTTTCCAGCAAGAATGAGCATAAATACATAAAGGATCTATAGGTGGAATTGAATACTCTGAAACATGGATTACTAAGATTGACATATACCGTCTAAAATGGATTCTTCCATGTGTATTGAAGGTTAGTTGCAAGACTCAATTTACTGAGTTGAGTAAACACAGAGCAAAATGATGCTAGTGAACACTCATTGAGAAACAGAATGTGCCGGGACGCCTGGGTGGCTCAGCCTGTTAAGCAACTGACTTTGGCTCACATCATGAGTTGGAGCCCTGCATTGGATCCTCTGTCCTCCCCTCTCGCTGCCCCTCCCCTACTCTCTCTTTCTCTCTCAAAAATAAACAAATAAACATTTAAAAAGGAAACAGAATGTGCTGACTGTGAAAAACATACGTGACTGTTGAATTCACCTAATGTACACTTACCAATTCCATATTATGTTGTAGATATCATGCTAGACACTAGCAATGGTAATACATAATAGTAACATGACTATGAATAACATATTTCCTTAAAAACAGATAAGACAATGAGAATCTGAATTTATGTGCATATTTACAAACATACATATATACAGACAAACTAAAGGTGTAGAATTTTACAAATAGAAGGGATTTACAGTCTCCTATCTTTCTTACAATACTGAAAAACGTAGAATTATCTGGTCTATGGTCACGCGTTTCACTTTTGGAAGACCAAGGCAATCTTCCACACTACCAGATTTTTGATCCTAAATTTTTGCATCAGAATTCCTCTAATTTAGATTTAATTTCAAAAACACTTTTGTGAATCCACTATTTGCTTGGCACTGCACAAACTGTTTTCAAATAAAACAACCTGATTTTGTGTGTGTGTATATACACACAAACTTGTGCGTATAATATACACATAGATGCACAAATATACTTTATATATAATAATGTATATACCTTGTTTCTAAAATACAGAAAAAGAGACGCAATATTTATTATTTTTTAAATTAGACTAGAATAGTTCTCTGAATGCCTAAATGTGTCAGATTCTGTGCCTGGTATCAAGGATACAAAGATGAATATAATATCTGCCAACAAAGAGCAAAGATGTTATAGAAGAGATGCATAAAAGTAAAACTGAAAGATATGGAAGCATCACTCAATTTGGCCTAGAAATTCAGCAAAGTCCAGAAGACAATAATTACTGAGTTGAGTCATATAAAATAATCCAGTTTCAGAGTGGTTAAGATGGATGTACATCTAAAATGACTTGAGTGACTAGATAGATGGTGGCAGCACTGATCATACAACGAATACAAGAAATGGGGCACCTGGGTGGCTCAGTAAGTTAGGCATCTGACTCTTGATTTTGCCTTAAGTCATGATCTCATGGTTCATGGGATTGAGCCCTATATAGGGTTCTGCTGCTGAAGCACAGAGCCTGTTTGTGATTCTCTCTCTCCCTCTAACTCTGCCCCACCTCTGCTTATGTGTTCTCTCTCTCTCTCTTTCTCTGTATATATATATATATGTATATATACATACACAGAAGGCAGGGCGATTTGGAACTGGTAAAGTGGGGCTGGGGAAATTATTTGAGATAATAATGGGTTAATTTGTGGATATATTGGGTCTGCAGAACTTGTGAAACATCAATCTGGATATATGCAGCAGACGGTTGGATAAATAAGACTGAATTTAAAGAATATATCTGAATTGGAGATAGAATAGCAGAAATTAAATTATGTGAAGGAACCTTCCCATAGACGTATATTTAGAAAGAGACAAAATTAAATGTCAATCAAGGTATCTGGTCTAAAAGTTCAGGATCTTTCCAAAGAAGAGCTATGTAATATTACTCACTATTCATTGCTTACTATCTCATTCTAAGCATGAATAATCTTGAAATAATCAGAAATCTTATTTTAAAGTAGTTATATGTATATGGGTATGCAGGTTGTGAGGTGTGTATGTGGCTATTTGTGTATAAGTGTACTTATTTCTAATTATCTTTTTTCAAAGGAATTCCTTGTTCAGTACTGTAGAAGACTGCACTGGATGAAGGTTGACCTGAGGGTGCTAAAAGAGAAGTATTTTTCCATTTTAGAGAGAAGAATATATTGAGAAAGAAGTCCATCCAAGAGAGTTTCTGAATCAATGAATTGAATTTTAGAACAAGTCTCAACTGTCAAATTTTATTGAAAAATTTTCAACAAGATTATTCCTGAATACCTGGCAGTAATAGGAGAAACATTCTTTCCACTTCATCCTTGCAGAGTTCTTACCAATATCTATTTGTTCATTCATTTATTTATTTTTTTTATTTTTTGACATGTTTTTATTAAATATCTACTGTGTATCAGGCTCCATGCTCAGTATTAGAAATAAAGTACTGCACAAGCCAGACATGTTTTCTGGCTTTCTAACTTTCAGCCTTTTGAGGGGCATTATATACCTATATAATGCATATTATGTATGCATATATGTAATGTATAATAGATGTATAATATACATATACATATGTGTGACTGTATTATTGTTATCAGTGTATAAGTTATCCCCAAATACAGTGACTGAAAACATATAAATATGCATTAATTCATTTTATTTCTGTATTAGTTTTACTTTTTTTTGTAGAATACATAACTTTCTTTTTTTCTTTCTTTTATTTAAGTAACTAAATACTTAAATACATATGATTAAGCCAATGGAAAGCTGGCATGTTCTCCCTCCCTGTAAATGCCTGTTAAAATAATTGTTTCCCAGAGAAAGCAGAACAGTGCTGACTTGTGGAAGATACACTTTACAACCATATAGATTTGCTGTCAGCAAATGAAGAAACAAAACAAAACAAAAATCTACTGGAATGGAGCACATTCTCCATAATACACAAGGTAATATTGATTCTGTAAAACAAAATCAGACTAATACAAGGAAGGAACCAGTCTAAGATGAGGAAAGGCTATCAAGAAATTTTTTTAATGTTTTACTTAACAACTGATATTGATTTGGCTATTGAATTCACCTGGAATTTGTTTATTATGAAATGTATGGTATGAGGAGAGAATATAACTTGACTTTTGTATTGCACATAAAGACGCATTGTTCATATCCTGCTTTGAAGAAGGATGTATTATCCCCAACTACTGGGGCAGACACCCACCAGCTGTCAACCCTTTCAGAGTTTTCTCAGCTGCAGAGTGATGCCCCGTCCAAGGACACAGTCTTCTTTTATTTGTGAAGGCGGTAGGCAAATGTGGAGCATGGATAGAGTCTGGCCACTTTGGCCAACCCAATGCCAATTCTATAAAAGATCTTAAGGGGAAACACTCCAAACCTTCCTGTGGGATTGGTTCAGGATTTATTGGATTTGCATGGAAACTTGACTTCTCCTTTTTGACAAATCCTGGTTTCTACTCCCCCCACTTTTTCCCAACTACTGGAAATAGTTGCTTTTTTCCCCACTGATATACTATCATCTAATAATTATTGTTCACAAAATTTCCATCTTAGCATCTGCTTCCAGAGAACCACACAATAATATTTGGTACCAGAAATGTTAAAAAATAAAGTGATATGATGTAGTTTTTGCAGCTAAATAACTCACCAGTCACCTGTCAATGAAGATATGATTACTGGTAATAGAAAAAAGGAAGTCCCTGGCTCAAGACAGTAGTCCAACTGTTAAAAGTCTCACTGGTGATGAGTTGGGATGGAATACCAGTGGACGGAATGCTCAAGCTGTTTAACCATCTGTAACATGTCAAAATGTTAACATGTACGTGGGGGATGGGAACACTATGACTAAACACCACTGATACCTTAGGAAAACATAGTTAAAAGTTGTGGACAATCAACAAGTAATCGAAGAACAAATGTTGAAAGCCAGTGGGCCTTTCTGGTAGCTTAAAAAGAGATCCTTGTATCAGGAGGACAGAAAAAAGGGAGGACAAGGACTAGGACTTAATAGAGTGGTTTGGCTTTCTAAGGTTAAATGCCCAACAAACGCAGTTCTGTTACATCAGAGTTCATGGCCCTGCATAAAATACAGATGGTACCTGGACACCTAGGATAGGCACATCTGAGTGTATTTCCCTGAAAAGTTTGTATACTCAGAATCCTTTGAACGCTCTTAACCTGAGGAAGCTATCCACTCTTTGATGTTAAGAATTAATCATCCCCACCCCTTGCTTGATGAAAATGCAGAGGCCTCTCTGCCCCAAAATAACATGTGCCTGCCCTCTTAGATCTGCTCAATTTCCCATTTTGGTCATTAAGCCTATAACATGACCTAGCGAAGACAATCTGGGACTGATGGATGGGTGGACAAGGATTCTGCTTTAAAGGAGCAGCAAGGCCTAGGCATCATGAACCAATGGGAGCCAGAGGAGAAAAAGAGGACTAGATTTCCAGAGTGCTTTATCAAAAAGTCTAGTACATAAAATTAAATATATATGAGTAAAAATGTTTTGGAAGCACATTCCAAGGATAAAAGATTTAACATCCTGGCAAAGACTCTAATTAATGTTGCTAACTCACTATTAGGATGGCGCCTACAAGCATGAAAGAAAAGCACTGGCTTATGCTATCCAAAACTGAAATGCCAGAATATGAAACTCTACCAGTCAGTAGCATCAACTGCAACCTCTATGCCATGTGTTGTTTTCTTACTGAGTAGATTAATATAGCTTCAGATTCCTGGTATGCTATCAGGTTGTTGATTTGATAAATGAGTAATTTCCTATTCCATTCAAAAAGGAGAAATAAAAAATGTTTGCATTCACATGAAAAGGGCAATAATATACATTTACCATTTCCCTCAAGAGCTACATTAATTATAGATCTCTGTCATAATTATCTAAAGAGATCTGATCTGTCTTTATGTTTTCCATAAACAACATATTGATCCATCACATTGATCATATACTTATTATGGGTGAACAAAAATTGCTATCAGCTAGAGAGACATGTGTGCTTCAGAGAGTAGGGATAAACCCTATGGAGACTCAGGGACTTGAGAATTCAGTAAAATTTTTAAGAGTCTCGTGGTTACAGCCTTTATAAAGTTAAAGACAAATTGAACTTTTCACATTCCTCCATGATAAAAGAAACACATCCAATGTTAGACTGCCAGCACTCAGGGGGACATAGAGCAAAAATGGGCACCCAGTGAAGTTCAGGTTGAGGACTAGCAGTGATGCCATTTGGGCCATATGACCCAGCAGATTCTATGGTACTAAGACCCAAAAGATCCTATGGTATTAGGTGAAAATATTCAAAGGAAGAATCACAATGGAGGCCTCTGAGATTCTGAAGAAAGGCTTTGTCATCTGCAGTGAAGATTAAGACACAATTTTAAAAACAGCATCTAGCATGCTATTGGACTCTGGTAGAGACAAAGCATCTGACGAGGAGACATCAACTGATATATCCATCTGAAATATCCCATCTTGTGCTAAGTTCTCTCAGTCTTCCCAAGTCATAAAACTAGGCAGAACAACCACCAATTAAACAAAGTGGCATATCAGATCAAGCATTAGCATGTGTTATGGGCTGAACTATGTTCTCCCAAAATTCATAATCCTCAGTGTCTCAGAATGTGATGATATATGAAGATAAGGGATTTAAAGAGATAATTAAAGTGAAATCAGGTTTTATGAGTAGGCCCTAATTCAATATGATCCATGCCCTCCTAAGAAGAGAAGATTAGGACCCAGACACACACACAAGGAAGACATGCAAAAACACCTAGAAAAGGATGGCCATCTACAGGTCAAGCTAAAGAGAGAGGCTCTCAAAAAAACAAACAAACAAAACAAAAAAACAAAAAAACAAAAAAACCAACCCTCCTGACATAACTATGAAAAAATTAACTTCTCTTGTGTAAGTCACCCAGTCTGCTACATTCTGCACGGCAGCCCTAGCAAACTAATACAGCATGAATAGAAGGCATAGGTAAGCTATTTGAGCAGAGTCCAGACCCACATGTCTCTCACTACTTTTAAACACTACATTGCTTAACAATGTCCTCCCTGCTGTGTCCATATGGAGAACCGTGTACAACAGTTAGCAGAGGCAAAAAAGCTGGAGATATTTTATTGTTTGAAAGAAGATTTTCACCTCCCTCCTATTAGATACCTCATTGTCATTCATGTAATTTGTGTCTCTTTGACAGTCATGTAAAATGTCTGACTCATATTTAGCTACAGGGAAGCAATAGAATATGGATAAGGATATACTCTTTGTGAATCAGATAGACCCAGGAATAGGTTCGTGTCTAGACCCTGTCACTTACCACTCTGACTTTCAATTTCTTCATTTGTAGAACCGAGTTAGTTAATAAGAGTAATTACATTCTCAAGTGTTCATAAGAATGAAATGAGGTTATGCATATAAATTGTTTCTCATAGTACTTGACACTATGACTCAGCAATTAATGACCATATTATTACTTTATAAATATATATAAATTATAATATTATCACTATATATATGTACACCCACCCACCCACACACACATGCACACGCACACATATTCCCCTGCTGTAAATCCCAGTAAAGAGCTTTATATATTGTGACATAAATTTTATCTGGTGAAATAACAATATTAGGCCCATTATTCTAGCCTGTCAAGATCTTTTTGACTCTACATTCTGTCATCTAACAAGCTCACAAGGTCTTCCAATGTCATGTCAAACCCAAATTTGATAAATATGTCATCTTGATCCTTGAGAGAATAAATGATTATTTAGTAAGCAGATCTATATGGCCATTCTTTTTCTACTTATTGCATTTTCCAAATATAAATTATTCAACTTTATTAGCAAAAAACCACTCAAGTTCCATAAAACATTTTCAGACTGATGTTATTTCTCCTATCATTTTTTTTTTTACTTTTCCTCTTCTTTGACTTTCAGAGATATCTGTATTCCCATAGACCAAGTTCCAATTTTAGATGGAGGAACTTTTTAGTGAACTGTGAACATTGTCTTCAGCCGTGAGATAGACCACTGTTTGTCATTTTTCTGTCCAACCTTACCTTTTAGTCTACCTGTTAAATGCCAGGTGGCAGAAATAGTCTATGAAAAGAGAAGGTAGTGAAATTAACATTTTTTTTCTTAGGCTTAAACTACCCAGGGAACTTTCCTGGTAACCATAGTTTTATGACCAATAATTACAGAAAAATAAATAGTGACATGGGTCAAAAGAATGCCAAGCAGCTTGAAAGCTAGCTAAACAGCCCCTTACATCTCAAGGATTTCTGTGCACTTGGTCCCAGGCCTGTCAATCTGTAAAATTACTTATGCTTCAGTCTATGAGGTCAGAGTTATGATTTCTCACACTGTAATGCCAAATAGTCCAGAAAAGCCTGTAGCATTTGCATCACAAAATGTCTCCAAAAAGACCTGATGATTCATGTACAGACAAGAGGGAATAAACGAGACTTGCAATGATTAAATATTGAGATCGTTTTGAACTACTACCTATAATATATAACAGTTTTTGTCTGTTCTCTTGTTTTGTTTCCTTTAAAGAAAGGCAGACTGCCACGTGCAGCGCCTCATTTGGATGTGTCTGGAGTCTTGGAAGCTTGACTACCCGACGTTCTCCTACAAATGGACCTTGAGAGCTTGTTTGGAGGTTCTAGCAGAGGAGCGCAGCTACTCATATACCCTTGACCGAAGAACGGTCCTCCTCTATCGGGGATGGTCGTCCTCTTCGACCGAGCGCGCAGCTTCGGGAGGGACGCACATGGAGCAGTGAGGGAGGAAGGGGACACCCGCCTAGCCAGCCAGATCAGCCGAATCAACCCTGGCGATCAATGGGTGACAGGTGTCTTAGAGAGATCACCCTCTTATCCAGGGAAGTTTGTTTTTAATATATTTTTTATATTTTTAAATGTATTAATTATTGATTTTCAAGGAGAGACAGAGTGTGAACAGAAGACGGACAAAGAGAAAGACACAGAATGTGAAGCAGGGCCCAGGCTCTGAGCCCATCAGCACAGAACCCCATGTAGAGGCAAAAAACCAGGAACCCTGAGATGATGACCTGGGCCAAAGTGGCCGCTCAACTGACTGAGCTACCCAGTTGCCCCATGAAGTTTTGTCACTCAGTTGTACACTTTAAAATGATTAATTTCATATGAATTTTACCCCAATACACTTTTTTAAAAATGAAAGCAAAAATAACATTTAAAAATGAATACATGCAGGGGCTCCTGGGTGGCTCAGTCAGTTAAGTGTCCGACTTCGGCTCAGGTCGTGAACTCACGGTTCATGGGTTCGAGCCCAGAGTCAGACTTTGTGCTGACAGCTCAGAGCATGGACCCTGCTTCAGATTCTGTGTCTCCCTCTCTCTCTGTCCCTCTCTTGCTCACACACTCTCTCTTTCTCTCTCAAAAATAAATGAGCATAAAAAAGTATTTTAATAAAAAATGGGAGATATGCAAAGGTTTAAGAATGTATTGCTAGAATACCTTCACTAGAAAAAAATATTAAAGGAAGTCATTCAAGCAAAAAGAAACTTAAAACAACTAAAAATATGGATCTACAAGAAGGAAAAGAGAGCACCAGATATAGTAAGCACTACAAGAGCAAATATGTAAAATGCTTCTTATTATAAATGAGAAGAAGTACAGAGACAGAGCTGGGTATCAAAGAGAATTCCAACCAGGCACTCAAATGTCCCCTGACACGTGTCTCAACTCTGCGTCTGTCAATATGCTAGCTCTACCTTTCACCATGGATATATTGATTCTCATGACCAAGCATCTGTTGTGTTCTATGAGTGCCATACAATAAAAATTACCTAATAATATCTCATTTATTTAGTAGCATTAAGAAACTAAGTATTCAACAGAAATGTGCTGTCTAGATAACTGAAGTTTAGGTACTCATTTTTTAAAAAATTTTAGTCATCATGCATGAAACTCTCTTAGGTGTCTACTTTTGCTTTTTTATATTAGTGCTCTGAATCAAAATAACATATACAATAAAAGTAGCTCAGGATTATCATTATGAATACATTTTTGAAGAATCCAAGGACTATTAAAGTTTAAAGAACTATTTGCCCCAACACTAGGCTCTTGGATCTGTCTTTATTTTCTCATTTGATCCGAGCCATGACATTAGGCTTCCATGCATTCCTATTGTTTCATCTCTATGTGAACATTTTTTTAAAGTTTTTTTTATGTCTTTATTTTGAGAGAGAGACAGAGAGACTGAAAGTGAGTGGGGGGGGGGAGGCGCAGAGAGAGAGGGAGACATAGAATCTGAAGCAGGCTCCAGGCTCTGAGCCGTCAGCACAGAGCCCAATGCCAGGCTCAAACTCACGGACTGAGATCATGACCTGAGCTGAAGTCAGATGCCTAACCAGCTGAGCCACTCAGGCACCCCTCTATGTGAACATTTAAACCATATACTCCTCTCTTGGGGCACCTGAGTGACTGAGTCAGTTAAGCATCTGATTTTTGGTTTTGGCTAAGGTCATGATCTCATGGTTTGTGGGTTTGCACTCCATGTTGAGCTTTATTCTGGCAGCACAGAGACTGCTTAGGATTCTCTCACTTTCCCTCTCTGTGGGAAGTGGCAAAGATTTCAGCTGCTTGGCCATTTGCTAGCCGGATTTGTCACTCCCTGAGGGAAGTTGCAAAATAGGCAGGGGAGCTCCACTCCCTGCCAGAGGAGAAGCCAGAAGATCAAAGATCAACCACCTGCAGGCAGGGTAGTATTAGCCCCTCAGGCGCTGTTACCATGGAAATATTAGATTCTAGTCTTCCTCAACATCTCAGAGACTTAATTTAAATTGTCTATGACTTGCAAGACTAGAACAATCCCAAATCACTCTTCTATTTTTGGAGTACTCTTATTCAAAATATTGTATAAATTGGCAGACAGTCTCAGCTTCTAATTTCTATAATTAATATGAGGTAAGCTCCCAGAAAGAGAGACAAAGGAGGCCTCCCTTTATCCTCTTCTACTTGATGGAAGACCTAATCATGCCCAAAGCAATCCATCATGAAATATACCAATCACCATGTGTTAAGTGCTCCTGTAAGCAGTTTGTTTTTCTAATAAAAAAATACTTATATTCACTTGAATATGTTCTTATGCTGTGTATGATAAAGATGAGGTGGTTGAGATTTACTTTTCCTAAAGTAGCCATTATAAACAATAATTAAAACACTTGAGACATTTCAGATCAGGAGACTGGACTATATTGAGATAATGTCAGAAAAAGAGAATTGTACATGTAATAATTTATCATTTATTCTGGTTCCTGTTGAGTTCACGCTTGGAATTAAATCCAATGTTAGATGACTCAGAGAAACCTAGTATATTCATAATAGGGAATGTTGGTGAGGTTGAACCTGAGATTCAGATATGTATTCTTTGGCAATCCCTCTCTTCTACCCTTACTTGCCATCCTTCCAAAGAGTTCCTCTCTGTGCTCTGGCCTCTAAATCTGTTTACCTTGGATTTTTGAGACACCACGTTCTTAATCTATATTATGTTTAAGATCCTTTGGGCAAGAATTATACTACTTGCTGTATCTGTCATTGAGACAGATGCAGACATGCCTAACACAGTAAATGAGTGGTAAGTGAGGGAACTGGAGGCTTAGAAATCAAATATTAAGGAGATACAACACCTATTCCTAAGGGAGTAAGGAATCTTCTTGGCAACAGTGGGATGCTGCAGTAAAGTACCCTAAATGTCAGAGACAGCCACATTTCAGGTACACAGTAAAGTTATATTGGACAACCTGTTGACCTAACATCACCCTTCCTAGCCTCTATCCATACAAGAAAGGAAAGGTCCGGGGGTGGAGGAGGGAAGGATGTCAAAACTTTAATAAGGGTCTAAGCAACAGTGTTATAGAAAATCCTAGAAAATATCTTGGCAAAGAAAAAGAAAGACTTTTAAATACTAACCAGAAAGAGGACTGAATAAGAGCAAGGAGACCCAGGCAATGGAAAGAGTCCCAGAGTGGTTAAAGTTCAAGCACAGGCGAGCATCATTCATAGGAAATATGAATAAAGCATTAGCAGCCCCAGAGCTATAAGACATGATCAGTAGTGGTGTAACCCGTGTCAATGGGCCTACAAACATCAGCTTTCAAAGGAGACAAGCAGGTGAGAAGGGTACCCAGGATAAGCAGAGAACTTGGTCCTAACAGAATTGAGCAGTAGTAGTAAAGGCAGCAGGATGTATCAGGGAAACGTTAAGAGTAACAGACAAGGAAATGGACAGGACAAAGTCTCATTCACTGGCTATACTTAAATATGACACACCCAACCCATTCCTGGCCATGAATATTTAGAGAAATAACAGAGGAATGGAAAGGATGGTGTTGCCCCTTGACAAAAGGAAAGTATCATTAACCGAGAAAACTTTGAGACAAACTGCAAAATGGTCTTATCATTAGTATTAGACACATAAATAGGCAGAAGTGGTCATTTGGTAACTCATTTGAATATGACTGCAAGAAAGTCTCATCAGGTGATGAGGCCCTAAATGTAACAGTTATGTTTGTGAGGGTACAGATGTATCTAGGCTTATTACTTGAATCCTATATATTACACAGTTGTATTGCTAAGCCTTTAGTAACTCTAGAGCTTGAGGAAATTGATTTTGGAACAATAACTGAGACACAGGAAAAAAACTTTTGCAGCTGACAAGTACATGTCAACATCACCAATTGTTGGTGAATGCAAATCAAAACCATAATGAGCTACCACCTCACACCTGTTAGAATGGCTTATATCAAAAAGTCAAGAGAGAACAAAAATGAGTGAGAATGTAGAAAAAAGCGAATCCTCATGCACTGTTGGTGGGAATGTAAATTGGTGCAATCACAATGAAAGACCTTGTGGATGTAGGTCAAGAAATTAAAAAGATCATATGACTCACAATCCCAGTTGTGAGTTTACTTCTGAAGAATATGAAATCATTATCTTGAAGAGGTATTTGCACTCTCATGCTCATTGACATATTATTCACAACATCCACGGCATGGGAACAACCTAAGTGCCCACTGACCAATAAATGGGTAAAGAAAATGTCACACACACACACACACACACACACACACACACACATGCACACACACACACACACACACACACACACGAATACTATTCTTCCATAAACAGAAGAAAATATAGATGGACTTAGAGAGCATTATGCTAAGTGAGTTAAGTCAGACAGAGAAAGGCGAATATTGTATGATCTCCTTTACACCAGAATTTTTAAAAAGCCACACTCACAGAAACAGAGGGTAGAACAGTTTTTGCCAGAGAATGAGAAGGGGAGGAAATGAGATGTTGGTCAAAGGGTAAAAACTCAGTTGTAAGGTGAATAAATTTCAGAGATCTAAAGTACATCATAGTTAATAATACTGCATTGTACTTTAGTTTTTAAAATTAGTGAGGTATACTTACACTAAAAAGATTCATTGTTTATCTGAAATTCCCATTCAACTGGGTATCCTGTATTTTATCTGATAACTCCAGCCATGTAAAGACCTTAAATCTAGTAGATGTAGTAAAAAAGATGATGGATTTTGGAAACAAAGAGAATTGTGTGTGAATCCCAATTCAACCACAAACTAAGTATGTAATCCTTGCAAGTTACCTGAATGACCTCTGACTTTCCAAATCTGCAAATAGTGATAACATCTCACGGGGCTTTTGTACAGAATAATGATATAAAAATAATAATAATAATAACTAAAAAATGAAAAATAGTACTGTGTTGCATACTTGAAAGTGGCTCAACTCTAAGTTTTAACATTCTCAGTATATCTACAACAAAATGCCAATTGTGTGAAGGGAGGACGTGTTAACTAACTTTATTATGGTAAACATTTTACAATATGTAACTGTATCAAATCATCACATTGTACACTTTAAATTTATGCAATGTTACCTATCAATCATATCTCAATAAAGTTAGGAAAAAACAGCCTTTGCCCCATCAACAGATTTGTATTCAGAAAAGGGATAGTTTGGTGCTAGACTTAAGCAGTGAGCTCAAATGAATTGAAATTGATGTCCTCTGATGGCTTCTTTAAGACCCAGTGGTTTAGGTACTTAATCTGTGTTGTGTTTATATTTGTGTGTGGTGTAGGAAAGTGGTCCAGTTTCATTCCTCTGCATGTAGCTGTCCAGTTTTCCCAGCGCTATTTGTTAAAAAGATGGTCTTTTTCCCATTGCATATTCTTCCTTCCTTTGTTGAAGATTAATTGATCATATAACCAAGTTTCTGGACTTTCTATCCTGTCCCATTGATCTCTGTGTCTATTTTTGTACCAGTGTCATACTATTTTAAGCACCACAGCTTGATAGTATAACTTGAAATCTAGAATTATAATACCTCCAGCTTCAAAAGTGGTATTTAATTCTTCAGTGCCAAACACAGAATTTTCAAAGCATCTTCAAAAAAATAGAGGTCAACTATGTCAGATGTAACAGAAGATTTAGTAAAAAAGTATCACTACTGCCCTAGTCAAGGTGCTGCTGGGCTCCCTAGGGGCCTGCATGCTCAGCCAGGTAGGTCACATATGAGCTTCTATACTGTGAAGACTATTCAATCTCTGATGACAACCATGTCATTTCTCCTTAAAAATGGAGAAATAATTCATAGAATTCTGTGTCAGTCCCATAGGAGACCTTGTATTAAATGATGCCAGAGAGATGCTGGAAAGGTCCATACATGCACATGCACACACACACACACAGACACACAAACACACCAGTGCACGAGGATTCCCTTTTCTCCACATTCTGACCAGCCATTCTAACAGGTGTGAGGTGATACTTATTTACATATACAGGTAGCTAATGGAAAGCCTGTGTGACTATTTTACAAGTCATCCATGAGGTCTGGGGAGACAAATCCTCCTTACAAGTGGCAAATTTATGAGAATATTTAAACAAGTCTTAAAAAGCAGATGAATTCAGAACTGCAATGGTGATAACAAGAAGTTAAGTTTCCCAAGACTTATCAGAGGAAAAAATAAAACCCAAGCCCCAGAAAGCTTTAGAGAAAAGTGTCACAGCTCAAAAGAAGTCAGGCTAGGCTAAACCCTTAGTTAAGGACTTCCATTTATTTTTATACAGAAAAGAAAGCAAAGATGGTTGATAGTGTTCTAGTTAAAGAATCTAATGCAAGAAGAGCCACTTTTGAGAACAAGAATGAAAACAAAACAGTGGTGAAAGAACTAGAGATTAGTGCAACAAGTGTCTCTAAATCTCAGGTTTACAGAGAATCTCAAAAAACCATCAAGACTAGAGAGACCATAAGCCAACTTTGGAGAGAGACTGTGTCTGTGGCAATCCTTTGAAAATCAGTGCATCCCACCATCTTGCTATGGTTAAAGCTACTTTTAGGTTTAAAAGGTTAAAAGGTTTGAAAGCTAGAATCAGCCTGAAAACTCGCTAGAAAAACACAGAGGGAGATTAACATCCACCTGTAGTTAACTTGTTTTCAGAAGCAGGTAGAACTCTGGAAGTACTATATATACTGGTCTCTGTGGTGGATATCATGCTAGAACCCCAGATGGTAGGGAAGGGCAGTGGGGGGGGGGAAGTCTACATGAATTTTGAAAACTATCAGAAAATAATATAATAATTGCATGTCCCTGACCTAGGGCCTCAGTAAATACCTTTACCAAAGTAAAGGTAGAATAAGAGAAACTGTGAACTAGCTCTTCTAATCCTGATTTCAGACCCCAACCTGAGAACAATACTAACCTACTCATATGAATAAATTTCAACCAACTCAAGATTGCTTTTAAGCAAAAGGCATCGGTGAGCCCCTGAGTCATATGAGTCCCTCAAAGACTTATTCCAGGATCAGGAGGAACTCTATGATAACAATGTTGAACAGAGATTAAATTTCCTAAAACTTGTCAGAGAAAACAAAAATTTTATTTATTTTTTTTTCATTTTTTAAAATAGGTTATTGTCAAATTGGTTTCCATAAAACACCCAGTGCTCTTCCCCACATGTGCCCTCCTCCAACACCACCACCTCTTTTCCCCCCTCCCTCTTCCCCTTCAACCCTCAGTTCATTTTCAGTATTCAATAGTCTCTCAAGTTTTGTGTCCCTCTCTCTCTCCAACTCTCTTTCCCTCTTCCCCTCAAAAATTTTAAAGCCCAACTTCAGAAAGCCTTAGAGGAAAGTGTCAGGCTAGTCTCCCCCTTAGTTAAGGACTTCTATTTATTTTTAGAATAAAAAAGCAAGGATGGTTGACAGTGTTCTTGTGAGAGATCCAAATGTAAGAGATCAAAAGAAGAGCCACTTTTGAGAACAAGAAGGAAAACCAAACAGTGGTGAAAGTTTGGCACAACCAATGTCCCTAAAGGTAAGCAGCTTTGGAAGCTGAATTGGTATCACAAAAGAAAAGTTTTGTAGGTCACCCTAAACCTAAGCTCCTTATACTGTTTCTGGCATACTTGATTATTATGATTTGACTTATGGAAATGAAGTCCTCAACTCTGGAAAAGTATTAGCATTCCAACTTAAAGACTATTCTCCTTCCATTATGACTGCTGAGAATGTTACAGAACTTTGAAAGGGAATATAAAGTTTCCATATGAGGTGAGTAGAAGAGAGCATATTGGCTGGGCTGGAACTGACACTTGGAGACGCTGGCATATGGAACAGGCAACACTCCCCACCCACAGCATCATATGTATGTGTGTGTATATGTAAGTTCACACATAAATGAGCCAAGCACACTTAAATGTTACAGAAAGCCCAGAGAAACGTTGAAACACACAAAGACACTTAAATGTTAGAGAAAGTTCAAAGATCTCCTACGTGTCCTGGAATGCTTGCATATATTATTTAGGTATCCAACAATTCTCTGATTTACATATGAAGTCCACTTTTAGAAATGACTGCATTCATTCATTTCATAATTTAGTAAAGTCCCTGCTTTGAATCACCCTTCACCCTAATACATATGTTGAAGTCCTAACCTCCAATATGTTTGGAGAGAGGGCTCTGAGGAAATAATTAAAACCGAATGAGTTGAAAAGAGTAGATTCCTAATATTGATAGTAATGGTGGGGTTATAAAAACAGGAGGGAAAAAATCTGTGTGTGTGTTTTCCCTTCCCTTCCCATCCCTTCCCTTCCCTTCCCTTCTCCTCTCTCTCTACCCCTCCTCCAATGTGCATGCACTGAGGAAAGGCCATGTGAACACACAGCAATAGGCAGCTGTCTGCAAGCCAGGAAAAGAGACCTCATCAAAACCCAACTGTGCTGGCACTCTGACCTTGGCCTTCCAGTCTTCAGAAGTGTGTAACAATCAATTTATGTTGTTTAAGCCACCTAGTTTATGGCATTTTTCTTGGCAGCCTAAACAGACCAAAACAATCCCTGTGTTTAACATGATTACATTCCAGAAATAAAAAGCAAGAAATACTTCAGCAAACTACAAAATCCATGTACAATATGTCATATGGCCAGAAGTTCTGCAAAGAGAAGTGAAGCAGAAAAACAGGATGAAAAATAACAAGGAATGGTATTTTTATAAAAATATCCACAAATTCCATTTTTAATAATGTGAGAACTAAGTGGAGAATGAAAGAAATTTAATGTAAAAAAGCATAGAACAAGTCATGTCAACATCTGCAGAAGAACATTCCAGAAGGAAACCACAAATGCAAAGGCTCTGAAGGGGAAGTCACTGCATGTTTAAGACCAGTAAGGAGGCTAGTGTGGCTTAGTGTGAGTGACAAAAGGAATGGAAGGAGATCTATTCAGTGAAGCAGCTGGGGTCAACATCATTGAGGGTCTGGCAAGCCATAGGTAGTACTTTGAATTTTATTTGGATGAGATAGGAAATTTTTGGAGGAATCACTTGATCTAACAAAATTTAAATCACTCTGTAGCTGCTGCATGGAACACTGACAATAGAGAGGCAAGAAGACAGGCAGAGAGAGCAGTTAGAAGGCTATGATATTTGTCCAGGTGAAAAAAGTTGCTGACTTGGATCAGTATGATGGTATTCAGTGGGGGTCCTGAGAAACGCTTGGATTCTGAGAATATTTTAAAGGAAGAATCAAGAGGATTTGCTGAAAGATTAAATATGAGGATCTAACTGAAACCCAGAAATAAATACATTTGTCTGGTTAACTGAGATTGTGGAGGAGGTCATGGAATAAAATGAGGTCAGAGTGCTTTCCAGGGAACAACTTAATGTGAGTAAGGAGGCTATTAGAGTGGACCATTTTCTGAAGGAACTTCTGGCATTTGAACTGAATTATCCTTTCTATACAGTGAGAAGTTTTGTTTCACCACTTAGCTCCATTATCTACTGAAATAGTAGGGAAGACGGGAATACTGGGACAAAAAAAAACAAAAAGATTGAGATGAGAGAGAACTGATGCCCCATGATACAAGAATTATTTGGCAACACCTCTATGTGAATATCAGACTGGAATGTTGGCAATACTAATAATTCCAAAAAGTTAGGTGTTTAAGAGAAGTATATGGGATGTGGGCTGTAGATAAAGTCAAAACTGGGAGTCAAGATGAGACAGTGAGTGGCATAAACAGAACATGAGACAGGGAAAATATACTGTCTAACTGTATCTAATAGGATGAGTATCCCAAGAGCAATGTGAAACAGAAGAGAAGACGTAAAGTAGGGTTGGTGCAATACAACATAGCCTAAGTAGAGGTACTACTGAGCTGAAAGTAGTAAAACGTTGTATCAAATGAAAAAGTGCTGACATCCCTACCCCATTCTTGAAGACAAATGAGGAAAACAAGTAGATGGTGAGAGCTAAGTAACTGACAGTAGGATAATGAGTATCACAGACAGCACACTGGAAGGAAATTCACATAAATCCCATATATTGATGGAGCTAAAATGTTTTGAGAAACATCTGTGCATGACTTCAAGGTTCTAAAATATTTGGGAAAACATTAATCTTCCCTGTCATCAAACTGATGGAGAGATCATAGTTTGTCATGTACAGTTTAATCTCATTTGGAAAGAGGAAGAAGAAGATAGTCATTAAGCAGATTGGTGGACAAGGATAGGTAAATACTTAGCAGACTATCAGATCAACATATTGATAATTATGTGCTTATAGTGACATATATATAGATATTTCTATATAAAGAATATAAAATTATAATCCAACAGGTATAAATGCCCATGTTTTAGAATGATAGGTGTACATGAGTGTGTTCATGTGGATCCATGTTTTGCTACTTTCTGAGTTGTGTTATCCAATTTTGAAAACATACTAAAGAAGACCCCAAACTACCAAAAACCCTAGATGGCCTAAGTAATCTTGAGAAAGAAGATTAAAACTGAAGGCATTACACGTCCTGATTTCAAACAATATTATAATGTTTTGGCAATCAGAACACTAAGGTATTGGTAAAAAAAAAAAAAAAAAACATAGCGATCAATGGAAGGAAATAGAACCCAGAAATAAACCCACGCATATATGGTCAATTCATTTATGACAAAGGATCCAAGAATATATTATGGAGAAAAGATAGTCTCTTCAAAAAATGGTGTTGGAAAAACTACAGCAACATGCAAAAGAATGAACCTGAACCCTTATTTAGTATCATATACAGCAATCAATTCAAAGTGGATTAAAGACCTTGAACGAAGAACTGAAATCATAAATCTTGAAGAAAATATAAGGGATAATAACTTTGATGTCAGTGTAGGTGATGATATTTTAGATTTGACACCAAATGCAAAGGCAACAAACAACTAGGACAACATCAAACTAAAAAACTTCTACATTAGTAAAACAAAATAAAAATCAGTCTACTGAATGAAGTAAAATATTTACAAATCATATATTTGATAAAGGTTAATATCCAAAATATATTAAAAAACTCATAAAGCTCAATAGCAAAAAAACAAACAACAAACAAACAATCTGATTAAATCGGACAGAGAAGAGGAATAGACATTTTTCTGAAAAAGACAAATAAATGGCCAAAAGGTACATGAAAATATGCTCCACATCACTAGTCATTAGAGAAGTGCAAGTCAAATCCACAATGAATTATTACCTTACATCTCTTGAAATGGCTATTATCAAAAAGACAAGAGATAACAAGTGTTGGCAAGGATTGGAGAAAAGACAATCCTTGTACACTATTGGTAAAAATGTAAATTGATGAAGTAACTATGGGAAGCTCTATAGAAGTTCTTCAAAAAGTTAAAAACAGAACTACCATATGATCCAGGAATTCCACCTCTGGGAATATACCCCAAAGAAAACAAAATCACTATCTTGGAAATATATATACACCCTCATGTCCACTGGATCATTTTTTATAATAGCCAAGATGTTAGGAAATAACCTAAGTGTCCAAGAACAGATGAATGGATAAGGAAAGTATTGTGTGTGTACGTGCGTATGTGCATGCGCATCTGGGCACCTGGCTGGCTCAGTTGAAGAGCATGTAATTCCTTATCTCAAGTTGGTGAGTTCAAGCCTCACATTGAGTGTAGAGCTTACTTTTCAAAAATTTATACATATATATATATGTACATATATGTGTGTGTGTGTGTGTGTGTATGAAGGGAAAAGAAACCATAAAAAAGAAGGAAATCTTCCATTTGCAACAACATGAATGGGCCTGGAGGACATTATGCTATATAAAATATGAGACAGAGAAAGACAAATACCATATGATATCACTTATATGTGGAATCTGAATAAAAAGAACAAACTCAAATAGGCATAGAAATTAATTGGTGGCTACCAAATGTGGATATGGGGGTGGATGAAATAAGTGTAATTGGTCAAAAGGTACAAATTCCCAGTTATAAGATTAATAAGTACTGGGTGTATCATTAATAATACTCTACTGTATATCTGAAAGTTGCTAAGAGAGTAGATCTTAAACATTCTCATCACACAAAAAAATGTGGCAGCGTGAGATCATGGAAATTGAATACACCTGTAATCATTTCATATTTTTGTCATATTTGATGTATATTTGATAATTATCTCTCAAAAATGGAAACATTTTAAACAGACTATTTTTCTCCTTGTTATTTGAGGTCTCATTCTCAAACTCCTGATCTTGTATCTGAATTGCTGGATTCTATGTTTGACAGTATAAGATAGGACTTTTCTCAGTAAGTGACTAAAATAAGGTGGGAGGACCATATCTGCTTTCATTGGCACATTGTAAATCTTTTTTCCCTGCCACCATCCATAGAGAACACCACATATAAAACATAAGTCCTGAGTGAATTAACTACTCTCATTTTTGTTACACCTAGTGTTACTACCTGTTGTTCAGAAATTCTTTTACTTTAGGGGGCACCTGTGTGGCTCAGTCAGTTAAGTGGCCAACTTTGGCTCAGGTCATGATATCACGGTTCCTGGGCTCAAGCCCCACTTTGGGCTCTGTGCTGACAACTCAGAGTCTGCAGCCTGCTTTAGTTTCTGTATGTATGTGTTTCTCTCTCTGCCCCTTGCACGCTTCCACTCTGTCTCTATCTTCCTCAAAAATAAATAAATAGACATGAAAGAGAGAGAGAGAGAGAGAGAGAGAGAAGATAGACAGACAGACAGAAAGAAAGAAAGAAAGAAAGAAAGAAAGAAAGAAAGAAAAAGAAAAAAATTATTTTACTGTAGAATTCTTGGAAGTGAAAGAACTCCTAAAAAAATTCTTTCTTAAAAATGTGGGGAGGAACAGAATTTGGGGGAAAGAAATAAAAAGTGAAAATAAACTTGCAAACATTTTTTTCTCAAAAAGGTCACAAAAGGTGGAATCCATGGTAGGTCATCAAAACAATTAATGATAGGCTTCAGAGGGGGTCTGCCAGGGCTCTGACTACAGGAGAGTCAGAACCTAGACATTCCAGCCTGCTCTCATTCAGGACTATGACCTCATTAGCCCACATTCACTGAACAGGACTTTGAAAACTCCTCTCAAAAGAATGAGATACTGTCTTCAAGTTCAGGCTAATGAAGGACAATATACATTTATAGAATCTTGGGTTTTAACACAGCTCCTATTGATGGAGAAGAATTAGAGCAAGAAGATATTCTGTTCCTGAGGTCTTAAAAAAAAGAAGTGAAGATTTAGAAACATTGAATTATAACACATTGAAAAGCAGAAGGTAAGAGAGGAGGATGTTCATTTAAAAGAAAAAAAGCAATAGACCATGTCTGCATTTTCCAAGAGGTTATTTTTAGTGGTTTCTTGTTGAGTTATACATGCTTTTTTTTTTTTTATTGAAAGAGAAAGTACATGTAAGTGGGAGAGGGTAGGGGGAGAGAAGGAGAGGGAGGTGGGAATCTTGAGCAGGCTCCAAGCCCAGCATGAAACCCAATACAGAGCTCAATGGTGAGATGTTGACCTGAGCCAAAATTAAGAGCCTGACTCTTAACCAACGGAGACACCGAGTTACACACACGTTTATATGACAGTATGAAGTAAGCATTCCAAAGCTCACAGTTTCTTATGGTGCAAAACTATATTACAAGTTAATTTGGGGTTTATTTCATGAGGTATTCAACATTTTGAATTTGTGTAACATTAACTCATCTAAGGCCTTAGTGAACTGAAGAAGCTAGCACTAAAGAAATAGTGGTTTTTATTTTCTACATAATGCTAGATTTTCAGTTGGCAAATGAAAGCTTTTTCCCCATGATATTAAAAGTTGTGTTTTTTTATAACTACTTCTTCAAAGTTATGGACCTGATAAACTCAGTCTTAGCATTAGTTAGGTTGGCTTCAATGAATTAAATAACTGAAGATTCTGAGAGCAATTTTAAACTCTTGTAGAAAAATATAGTTGCTGCATTTCTCTAGTTGCTGTTACTTCATTTTTGACCATTTAAGTAGGTATCATGGATAATTCAGAAAATGTTTTTTGTCTTGAATTATTGAAGCTATTGTGTTTAATGGTTAATTTTATGTATCAACTTGACTGGGCTAAGGGATGTCCAGATAGGTGGTAAAATTTTATGTCTGGGTATGTTTGTGAGGGTGTCAGGAAGAGATTAGCATGTGCACCAAGGTGAGTGAGCATCACCTAATTTACTTAAGGTCTGACTAGAACAAAAAGGCAGAAAAAGACCAAATTAACTCTGTTTGAGTAAAGGGATACATATTCTCCTGTCCTTGGACATGGTTCTTCTGGTTCACAGTCTCTTGAATTCAATGAATAACACTATTGTTCTCCTCCTCCCATTCACCAACCCCCCAGGTTCTCAGCCCTTGAATTATATCACTAGTTTTCCTGTTTTGTTTTTTTTTTTTTTTTAACTTGCAGAGGGCAGGTTGTGGGACTTCTTGGCTTCCCTAAGCATGTGGATGGATAACTATAATAAAGCTCCTCATACATATCTGTATATATCTTATTAATATTGTTTCTCTGCCTAATACATTGTGCATTGCAGAATTAAAATAGAATGAGAGCTGAATGGAAGGTTGCACACACTCAGGAGGTCCATTCCCGTCTTTAAAGACGTGAACATCCACATTCTCCACGGCAGAGTGGAAGGGAAGGATAAGCAGATAAAATAAACATAATTGGATCACATCAATGATCCACTGATCAAGGACCAATGTCCAATTAAGGATATAACTGCCAGAATGCAATCATAATAATAATGCTGACTCTTCTATTACTGGGAAAAGAGGAGGGAAGATGGAGGAGGGATGTTTTATAACATAACAGCAATTTTCAAGGTACAGTATCAAGAGAAATATTTTCAAGCCATATGCTGAAACAGGATGTGCCACTTTCTTTTATCAAAGCAGATATTTTGAATGTTACTTGTGAAGAGGAATATAGACCTAGAAAAAAAACAACAGGGAAACAAGTCTGGATGCTCAAGTTAAAGAGAGACAAATAGCTACAATGTTAAATACCAAATATGATTATTAAGTACAACATGCAAGCAGAATTCAACAGAACACATACTTAAAAAACTAAAAAGTTGGGGGCACCTGGGTGAGTCAGTCGATTGAGGGTCCAACTATTGATTTCAGTTTAAATCATTATCCCAGGGTCACGGGATTTAGCTCCACGTAGGGCTCTGTGCTGAGTGTGGAGACTGCGCTCTCGCTCTCTCTCGCTCTTTCTCTCTCTCTCTCTCCCCTGCCCCTCTCCTCTGTTCATGCTCTCTCTCTCCCTCTCTCTCAAATAAATTTTTAAAAAAGTTGAATGATCAAGTGATTTTTCAGTAAGTTCATGTGCAAAGATTGATAGCCACAAATACTATGAAACGATTAAGTGACAGCCCAATACAAAACCACGTGAGTGAAATTACATAAGATGGACGGAACCTACGATAAGAATCCAGAACAAAGGAAAGTGTATTGTTAGCCACTGTGGCCAATGGTTATCACCAGTGTCTCACTGGGGAACTGGGAGTTAAGGCCTGAAAGAACAGTGGATGGATCCCCACCTCCACCACCATAGTGCTCAGGTTGTGTTCATCATCCTTTCTTAGAAGGAGGTGCTGGCACTGGCCTGTCATAGGAAGACTGCACAGTCTGGGTACAGGCCTTGATGGCATAATGACAATCACTGTTGTGCACCAAGATGTCTTCACTTCCCTAAGACTGACTGCGCTGGGTTTTCCTCAAAACTTGCTTACTCTGTGTCAAGATATATGACACATATGTTTTGCAGACATGTGGAATAGTTAAAAACTGTCAGGTTAGCATTTTAAAAGAGCATCCTCAAGCAGCTTAACACATTAAGGAATCTTTGCTCAAGATCATATAAGATCCCTCTGAATACAATTTTGTTACCTAAACTCACCATTTATATCTCCATAGCAGTTTCTATAACTCAATTGCTAATGCAAAGAATAATCTGATGCAATTGAACAAGCATATAATATTCATACATAAATATGACTTTGAAAAGCAAGGAACCACCTTGGAAGTTGGGGGCTGGTGAATTGGTAATAATTACATTGTTCAAATAATGTACATACATTCTAATTTTACTTCTTTACGTTTTCCTTCTTTTATGCTTTGAGAATGTGCAGGACTTCAAGTCTCAGATAAATTGCATCTGGCCCCCATTGTGCCTGACCTCTAACACAACTGTTTATATAGAACACATCAGAAAAGCTATCAGATTTATGATCCTTAGGATTTATGATCCAAAGGATTTGATACTTCTTCCTCTTTTCATGGCTCTTGCCCCATTCATTGAGAGGGAAAAATTACACATAATTTGAAACTTTTCATATAAAGTTTTTTTTTTCTTTTGTTTCTTAGGTTCTGGAGGAAAGCTGAAGTTAATGAAAACTTAAGATCAGCCTTCAGCACCTACCAGTAAAGGTGAGTGCTGGTATTGTTGCTAATGTCAAGCTGTTACATACTGCTCTGCAGCTTACAGGAATCAACATAAGCTTAACACCTATCAGAGATTGGAGTGAGTCAGGAGGAACACATCAACTCTACACAGACCTGTCCTCTGCCTCTTGTGATGATTACATGACCTATACAGTGCAGTGTCCACACTCAAGCTGCAGAGACCTAACCTTGGTTGGAATACTCAGAGAACAATTGAAGATGAAAATGTGAAGAAATCTCTTTCTATCTTGACCTGATTTAGCTCTTGGTATAAGTGCTTACACTTCTGTTTGCAGGCCACCCCTCTGGGAAAATGTCTCTGGAGCATGAGATAACAGGACAACTGGTCAACCCAGAGCTACCAAAAATGTTTACCTTTTACCTTGTATCTATCTGGTCCCTCTCTCATTCTGTTTCTGTTCCCATCCTGCAATTCCCTCAGTTTTTCTACCTTTTTTTCCTCTAGGTTTTTTTTTCTCTTTTGTCCAACTTTTAACAGAAGTCATCACTCATCCTCTATTCATTAGTTATTCTGTAGAGGTCCCTGATTCTTTGGGGTGAGCAAGAGGAGGAATGAATGGATGTCTTTGATCTGATCTTAAAATGTAGTATATAAAACTGAATCAAAATGTTCATACTATAATCACACTTACTTTGTTGTCATTTTTAGGTAGATTACATGCCTAGCATGGAGCCCAATGCTGGGCTTGAACTCAAGACCCTAAGATCAAGACCTGAGCTGAGATCAAGAGTCAGACGCTAACCATCTGAGCAACCCAGGCACCTTTCAAAATGTTCATACTATAAAAAGCTATCTTCTTTCCAGGTTCCCTTTAGTATGATATTATTTTTTTAAGTGCCTGTTTACAGTCTCATATTAAGTATGTTATAAAATTGCCCCATCTTTGGTAATTACCAGACATAAATGAGGGTTGAAAAGAAAAAAATCACAATTTGTCTTATGCAATAGTTTTGGCTCAAACTTGATATTTAATCATTATTTAAGTACTTCATTTATCTATATACACTTCATAATAAGCTTTTTACTAGCTATGTTATATAATACTACTACCATTCTATCAGTTTATTTCAATACTATTTTTTGAAATAGCTTGCCAAAACAGAAGCCCACTAAATATACCCCTTTGATATTGTTATTTAAATAAAAGTCATAAAATGCCGGGTGGCTCAATTGGTTGAATGTCAAACTTCCGCTCATGTCATGAGCTCACAATTTGTGAGTCTGAACCCCACATCAGGTTCACTGCTATCAGTGCAGAGCCTGCTTCAGGTCCCTGTCCCTCTCTCTCCTCACCCCTCCCCAACTCGTACTCCCTCTCTCAAAAATAAATAAAACATTAAAAGTAAATAAAATGTTTTAAAAAAAGAAATAAAAATTATAATGATGGCCAACATTTTTTTTTTTTTGTTACTTTCCATTGACCAGTGTTATACAGGAAGGGTGGTTTGATTTTGGTATTGTGTCCATTGTTAGTTATTCTTACCAATTGTCTGATTTAATAGATAAAACTATTGTATCGTTCTCTTTCTGAACAAATGAGCTGTCAAATATCTTCTTGGTGACTCTAATAAGGTATATCTCTATATACAGTGAAACTTTGGATTGTGAGTAACTTGTTCTGTGAGTGTTCCACAACACAAGTAAACATTTCTAGTAAGTTTTAATTTGATAAATAAGTGATGTCTTGCAATATGAGTAGTACATGACACTGAACATCACAAGATCACAATTGAGCCAATGGTTCTTGAAATTTGCTTTGATATACAAGTGTTTTGGATTACAAGCATGTTTCTGGAAAAAAAAAACTATTTTCACAAATCAAGGTTTTACTGTATATGTGTAGATAGCTAGCTCTGTCAAAATTCTGCTATGTGATGGTCTGGAGAGAGTAAAATGTCTAGTGACTCTAGTATGCAAGATGATTTCAAAATTCTCTATGCAGACTAGTCACTGAGAAGCCAAAGAAAATAAGCCAATATCACCAAGATGAAGATGTACATATATTTTCTATAATGCTTTAGTACCACCTGAAAAAATAAAAGTATCTTCTTCCATATGACAATGAATTAATTTACACAAAAGAGGAGACTGGAATGAAGGAGAAAAGGTAAGTTTATAAGTGAAAGAAAGAAAGAGGAAAAAACAGAGCTAGAAGGGAATGAAGGAAGAGAGCAAGAGGGAAGGAAGCAAGGAATGGAGAGAAGAAAAATGAAGGAGCAGAAGGAAGAAAGATTTCTTAGGAAACATTAAGTGGCTCTTCCTTGCCTAAAATAATAAAATCATTTCCTCCAATAACCCGACTTTTCCTGTTCTCTAGCCCCCTCTGCATGCCTCATCTTTATCAGCACTCTCCTACTCCAAGCCTGTACATGCAGGGTTTTTGAATTGCTTTTTCTTCAGCCATCACAGATTATCTTTGCCTATTTGTCCAGGCATTGATGCTGTTTCATTTTCATAGTTCCACTAAATAACTTTTAATAGATAGGTTTTAGTGGAATAGCAGCATCCTCACACATTACCAAGGCTATGACTGAGAGTCTACTATATTATTTATCTAAAGTCAAAAATAAAAAAAGAGAGAAAGCATACTATCTTCTTTAATAATTTGAAAAGAACAGTAAAAAAGCACATATGCATATTAACTGAGTATAAATTTTATAATACTATCTTGATTAAATAAAGAAGGTTCAGGTTTGACTGTTTATCTTTCTGCAGGGGAAACAAAAATATTAAAAGAATATGAATTAACTGTCAATGATATCTAAAGAGATAATAATCCATATGTTGTCCTCAGAAACAAAGATAAGAGATTAATTCTGTCCTCAAGTATTAATGGACAGACAGACAGCAGGAGACCACAACATGTGATAGAAGGTGTCAGTCTAATGGGCGGAAGCAAATGCCTACAAGGTCTCAGGAAGGAGAGCTGAGCCAGTGGGAATGAGGTGAGGTCGGAAGCACCATGGAGCAGTGGCAACCACCCTCATAGCTCTGCTGCTCAGAGACGCTTTCCCATCTACAGACAGCTTTTCTCCACATTCTTCATAGACTTTTTGGATAGGGTAACACTTAGAAATGGAAGACAAATGCTATATTGGAAAAATAATTCACTGAGCTCTTATAACCTGATGTCATTTAACATTCAGTTAAACTAAAAAATCCTCTGCTAGTCTGATTCCTTAGCCTCCAAACAATCTTTTGTGATTCAGATTTCAATGTAGGTCTAAGTGCAAGACAGAAAATATGCTGGCCATGCCAGCTCAAGCAGCCACACTTGCGTTACAGTTTCATGTTGTTGATATTTTGAACATATGTCTCAATCTAGTGATCTTAATTATAGGAGTCTATATCCAAGATACATACCCACGTAGCTGCAAAGCTGGGTTCAGACTGTGGCAAATTCAAAGTCTCTAAGGAGACAGTCAAGGGAATTTTCCTGGTGACATCATTCTATTTGACCTGTGCTGGATGCTTTTATGATTTTTTTCTTAAGTTACAAAAACTTACAGAAAATGTTAATGCACAGCTTAGGATGGGTTACTGAACAGGACTGCCACACTATCAACTAATTGAGAGAAGTTAGGTCGTGAGATGTTTGGTTGCATTAGAAGAAGCAGAAATGCCGGGAGCCAGGAAGTTCTGATAAAATAGGAGAGTGAGAAGGAATGTGTATGAGGACACTTCTTGTAGCACGAAGAAACTAGTTATCCTGGATAAGAAGTATCATACACAAAATTAAAATATGGAAAACAAGGTGAGACAATTATGAAGACAAGCTCAGCTACTTCGAAATAGTGCCTAGAGGCAACCATTATCCTAAGTAATAAATACAAGTTATTTTTGCCTATTTTCCATTCTTTCTTTCTCTTTTATTTCCTCCCCCCTTTATTACATGGTTTTAGAGTCCTAAAAGTAAATATTCTGTCCTTTGCTGTTAAGACTTCACTTTTTAAGGCACATGTGAGAGTTTTCCCACAGTATTACAAAATAAAACGTCTCTTTGGACTTCCAGCAACACCTCAACTCAACTATATATGTCTCAAATAAAACATTCTCATATGTGGCCACCTCCCTCTACCAGTAAACTTTTGGCTATCCTTCATGCTTTCGGTCAGTGGATTATTTTCTTCTTTAAAATTTTTAATGTTCATTATTTGGGAGGGAGGGAAGGAGAGGGAGAGAGGGAGGGAGGGAGGGAGGGAGAGAGAGAGAGAGAGAGAGAAAGAGAGAGAGAGAGAGAGAGAGAGAGAGAGAGAGAGAGAGAGAGAGAGAGAGAGAGAGAGAGAGAGAGAGAGAGAGAGAGAGAGAGAGAGAGAGAGAGACAATGAGTGGGGGAGGGGCAGAGAAAGAGGGAGACACAGAATTCAAAGCAGGCTCCAGTCTCTGAGCTGTCAGCACAGAGACTGACACAGGGCTCAAATCCACAAGCTGTGAGATCATGACCTGCACAGAAGCCGGACCATTAATGGACTGAGCCACCCAGGAGCCCCTCAATGGATTATTTTCTAGGCAGTAGTCAGGGGTAGAAAGCTGGGTTTCATCCTTTTCTCTCTCCTTTCCCTCAGGTTGCGAGTTTCTCAAATTTTGTTAATGCTCCTTCCTAATTATCTCTTGCATAACACTCTCTTTTGCAATTCCTACCTTAGAGCAAGTTTTCATCATTCTTGGTCTGGAATATTTAAATTAGATGTCAACTGTATGTACCATCTCAAGGAAATTCTTATTTTACTGAAATATAATTGACACACATTAGTTTCAGGTGTACAATATATAATTTGACAACTTTATACTTTATGCAACCATCTGTCACCATACAATGGTATCAAAATACCATTGACTAAAAAATAAAATATATATATATATATCATTGACTACATTCACTATGGTATACTACCTTTCATCATTGTGTTTTATTCATTTCATAACTGACAACCAGTACCTGCTCCCCTCTGGCACCTTTTAGTGTGTTATCTCTATCTATAGGTCCATTTCTGCTTTTGTCTGTCTTTTAGATTCCATATATAAGTGAAATCATTTGGTATTTGTCTTTCTATCTGACTTATTTCTCTTACTATAATATCCTCCTGATTTATTCATCTTGTCACAAATAGCAAGGTACCATTATATTTAAATGGCTGTTTGATATTCCATTGCATATATATATCATATCATCTCTATCCATTCATCTATCAGTGGGCACTTAGGTTATTTCCGTAGCTTGGCTAGTGTAATTAATGCTGAAACAAACATAAAGGTGAATGTATCTTTTAGAATTTGTGTTTTTATTCTCTTTGGGTAAATAGTAGTGGAATTTCTATATCATATCATATTTCTATTTTCACTTTTTTGAGGAAACTCCATACTGCTTTCCACAGTGGTTACATTAATTTACATTCCCACCACGAGTACAAGAAGATTCTCTTTTCCCCACATTCTTCTCAATACTTTGTTATTTCTTATCATTTTTATTCGAGCTTTTCTGACATGTATAAGGTGATGATATCTTATTGTGGTTTTAAGTTGCATTTCCCTGATGATTAGTAATGTTGACCAACTTTTTGTATGTCTGTTGTCATCTGTATGTCATGTCTTCTTTGGAAAATTGTCATTCAGGTCCTGTGTCCATTTTTTAATCTGTGTGTGTGTGTGTGTGTGCACGCACACTATGCATGTGTGTTTCATTGCATACATTCTTTATACATTTTGGATATCAACCTCTTATCAGATATATCATTTACAAATATCTTGTCTGATTCAGTAGGTTGTTTTAAATTTGTCAATCATTTCTTGTGCAAAAGCTTTTTACTTTATGTAGTCCCAATGTTTATTTTTGCTGTTATTTTCTTTGCCTGTGAAGACATATCTAGAAAAATGTTGCTAAAGCTGACGTCAAAGAGATATTGCCTAGTTTTTTTCTAAGAATCTTATGGTTTTAGGTCTCACATTTAAGTTTTTAATCCATTTGGAGATTATTGTTGTGTATGAAAGGAGTCTAGTTTCATTCGTTTGCTTGTAGATGTCTGGTTTTCCCAGTACTCTTTATTGAAATGAATATATTATATATACTGAAATAGTATATTGTTGTCTCTTTTGTCATAGATTAATTGACCATGTAAGCATGGCTTTATTTCTGGGCTCTCTATTCTGTTTCATTGATCTAAGTGTCTATTTTTGTACCAGTGCTATACTGTTTTGATTACTACAGCTTTGTAGTATATCTTTTTTGGTGAATGGTCCTTTTAATATATTGTCAATTGCAGTTTGATAATATTCATGTTCATCACAGATACTGGCCTATAATTTTTTTTAAGTGTCTCTGTCTAGTTTTATTATCAAATCAATCCTGGCCTTGTATAATGTATTTGGAAGCTTTCCTTTCTCTTCTATTATTTGGAATAGTTTGAGGTGAATAGATATAAACTCTTCATTACATGTTTGGTAGAATTCATCTGTGAATCCATATGGTCCTGAACTTATTTTGTTGGGAGTTTTTTTATTACTAATTCAATTTCATTACAAATTTTTGGTCTATTCAGATTTTCTAGTTATTCTTGATTCAGTTTAAGGAGTATGTATGTTTCTGAGAATTTATCTATTTCTTCTAAGTTGTTCACTCTGTTGGCATATAATTTTTCATAATAGGCTCTTATCATTCTTCCTATTTCTGTAGCACCAGTTGTTACTTCTCCACATTGACTTCTTATTTTATTCATTTGGGTTCTCCCTCCTTTTTTCCTGATGAGTTTGGTTGAAGGTTTATCAATGTTGTTTATCTTTTCAAAGAACCAGCTTAGTTTCATTCAAGAAAAGTCATTTTAATGCAAGAGGCAAAAATACACAAGATGCAAAGAATGAATGATGAATAACTGACCTGTGGTTTTATTTATTTATTCATTTAACAAATGCATCTGAGTGCCTACTTTGAATAGACATAATGCTGAGCAACAGGGAACGATCAGTGACCAAGGGACATGTTCTCTGCCCACAAAGAGTTGAAATCCTACATGAGATAGGTACATGATAAATAAACAAATAAAATAATTAGAGGCTAATTAGGAAACAGTCTGATGTAACAATTTAAAATGGGGATGAGTCCAAAGGTATAGACAAGAGTAGTCTTCACAAGCAATTTTGGGAAGTAATTTTAATTAAGCACTTTCTTCTTTACTGTAAGTGTCTCTGGACCTCTCAGTTTTTCATACACCATTTTCCCAAATGATCAAAAAATTCATGCTACTTTCTGTATGTCCAAACACATGTACATCCTGGTACCACAACACCATGACGTAAATACCCTTCCTCCATCACAGTCTACATGCTGTGTGCCTCACTTTAGTTTTGCCTTGCTGTTTTTCTGCTTGAAAATAAACCTAGATTAATTTAGCACTCAAGAGACTTTCATGCAAGCATCCCAAGGACTGAAACTTAATTTCACAATTTTCAATGTCATGTCAAAGGAGCCTTTAGGTACCTATGAGAATAAAATCTAACTGCTTCAAGGTACACTATTTATATCTACTCTCAAATAATTATCTATTGGCAACCTTTAATCCAATTTTGTGGGCACTAGTTTTCCTGATAAATAAGCAGTATCTTAAATGCTAAAGTCAAAGGTTTAAAAGTCATGTAAATATGTATTATTTTTAAAAAGCAAAGTAAGTTTTAATCATCCATTGTCTTTAGAGTAACAAAAAAAGTTATCAACTACAAAGGTCACTAGTCTGTTGTACCTTTTTAACTATCATCTACTGTTCAAGTTCAGTGTAGACTTGAATTAAAGTGAAGGAGTTTGGGGATTCAATAGCCTTAAAGATCAAAACATTTTTCCAAAATATAATATACAGGAGGTTAAAAAAAATACTCAGTGCTTTCATTGTAACCTCTCCTTAATGTTAAAGGAAAAGGTAATATTTGACCAACGAAGTTCAAGGGGCAAACTCGTGTTAGAATGACTGGCTGATAGAAGTTAACATCATTCCCTTTAATGCCTAAGTGGCTCTTTAACTCTCAGAAATTTAAGTGCTGGATTTAGAAAAAGAAAGGAAGGAACTTTAAAAGGTGTTAACTTTATCTTGTGCCATAAAAGACGAGATGTTTAATTAAGCCACTGGTAGTTCTTGGGTGGTTTTCAGTTTAGTTTTATACTTTTGAGATGAAAGGGTACATGTGAAATTATGTACAAAGCACCTTTTAGAAACTTTGGAAAGGTCAAGGAGAAAATAGCTGGATTTCAAAAGCTGAACTTTTCAAGGTTTTTCTCTGATTTTTCTAAAACAAGATAGCCTCCTCCTCCTCTTAATAGTTCTTCAAGGCCCTTTTGGTAGCCAAAATCTTTGTTCTTTTTTTTTAAGCAGCTTTGTAACAGAAGAACTAAAAATTAATTATGGCTATGGAACTTTTACACAGAAGAGTTTAAAAAGCACAGACGTAAAGAAGGGAAAAAGATGAGGGCCCATTTATCTTATATTGACAGGACTAGCTTCAAACGATGACCTTGAATCATAATCATCCTAATGAGCTCAAAATATTTCACTTTAACAAGTGAAACTATAATCAAATCAGTTTCTGAAAGCTCTACTAATGAGCATTTCCTTTGATGAAAACATGGTTCACTGTCTTAGTCTGCAGGAGGTGCACTACAGTAAGGGGCCAGCTCCTGACAACTCATTAGCTGACCTGGGGAGAGAGTAATTTGAATGCTTTTGATAAAAATTTCAAGGCTTTTTTTTTAACTTAAATTACAATTTATGCACTTTTATAAATAGTATAATTTTTCTAAGTTGGGGGAAACTAGCAGGAAGACTTCAAAGCTGTGGAACAAAGTTTGTTTACCGCATTGGGTCTGTTTGTAGCCCCAGAACCAGAAAGGGGAAATATGTTTCATTAGTGACTGCTAACTTGGGGTCGATCCTTCTATTCTACTTTTACAGGCCGTGTTGGAATGGGTTGGCATGATGTGAAGTGGGTTTTCCAGAACTACATTTTATAAGATTTAGGATTGAAAATTGGAAGTCACTTTTATTTACTATGAATCTTAAGAACGTCTTCTGAAACTACTTTGTCCATCAAAACAAATCATTCACTTTACTCAAAAGCAGCAAAATAAGCCAAAATAAAATCGGAATGGGGAAACCTAGTTTGCCTTTATTTTTCACTACTTGTCAAGGATTCTGCCCCCCCATTAAAATTATTCATCATTTTAACTACTCCTCTGCTCTATTCGGCATCAATAAATGATCTCTCTCTCCCTTTCTCTTTCTCTCTGCAGAGCAGACTTGCTGTCAAAGCAGAATATAAAACAGAAGAATAGTTCAGCTATTTTAAGAATCACTGGAAGGCAGATCTTAGTTGCTTCAGAGGGCCAATTCCTTGTCTCCTCCCTCCCCCCAAGCTTTCCTTTGCTATTGAGGGGTGTTCTACTTTCTTTCTATTTGTCATATTTTCTTCCTGTGTTCTGCTAGGCAAACCACTGATATGGTTTGTGTTATAGGCACAGGAAGACTCTGTTCTCAACTGTCAAGTATCTAATTCTCTGTCTCTCTCTCTCTCTCTCTCTCTTTTTTTTTTTTTTTTTTTTTTTTGCTTTCACTTCCTGTCCCTTTTGACCTGGGTTGAAAAACAAAAATATTTTCAATATTTTGGAAGAAAGTTAGTGAACAGAGTAGTACATCAGAATAGGAAGGGACTTTTATTTTACTTCTCAAAATTATCCCTTGCTTTTGGTAAATAGTTTTTATAAGATGTACAGCCCTAAAAAAACAGAATATTCATTTTGACCCCTGTTTGTGTGTGTGAGTGCATGTGTGTGTGTGTGAAATGTACACAGCTGATTCCAGTTCTCATTATTCATGGTACTTCTATTCAATAAGTCACTATAAACACTGAATTAGCAAATACTGGATCATTGCTCCTAGGAAAAATACAGGGTATGTTCCTGGGAGGCTCTGAGCACAACATTTTCATCAACTGATCAACACATAACCTCGTTATATGTGTGTTTCTGCTTACTGACAACTTATTTAACATATATTATTAATTCTTTAACATTGAAATTATGGCCATATTAAAGAAACTTATTCTGATATTTATTGAAATGGTAAGGAAGAATTCATTCAAGATTATTGCAATAGGGGTATTATAATAGGGGCAAAATAAGGCTCAACTCTGGATACAACATGGACAAGTGGAGATTTATGGCCAACAAGGAGAGAGAGGATCAGTGGATAGCAAATTATTCAGAGGAGACAACAATGGTAGGGAGATTCTTACGACACTGAAAAATATGATTCTTACTAAACGCAGACCAAGGACATATACATAAAAGGTAGGAGATAAGGAACTTAGGTATCAAAAATAATCAGATATCATGGTGGAAGGATTCTCTCTAACCTGACTTAACAGGATTCTTTGCAAAGACTGGACTGGGCAGGTCAAAGATAGGGCAAGGGTCAAGGTCAAGGCCTATTCTTGAGGTGGCTCAAAGGAGCTGACTAAAGTCTCTTTAAAAAGAGAGTCATTGTTAGCCAATTGCACTATAACTTATGCCTGAAGAAAGCTTATCTCACTTACATATGTTCTCAGTAAGACATAGCATAACCTTATTGTACTTGAAAACATTACAAAGCTCTTCAACACTAGACTTGGGCACCATTTTAACAGCAAAATCACTAGCAAAAAGCACAAAAATATGAAAAATATGGCACTAAACAGACCTTGAAAGGATAGTTGTTTGCTGCATGAGAGGCGGAACAAGAAAACAGATCATCATCCTGTTCTACTTCAGCTGGGAGAGAGCACTTCAGGACACCAGATATTTTAGTGCTCTGCCCAAAACATAAACCAATGACTATAAAAGCCCATGAGTATGAATTTGGAGGGAACAAATAAATTTTAGCTAATTAGATAGTTCACAAAGACAGAATTTGCAAATAATTATTGCCTATATACATACATGTATATGTATATATACATACATATATATACATATATATACAGAAAGAGAGAGAGAGAGAGAGCTAAAGAATGCTAGAATGTTAGTCTGTTTACTTTTTTTGAGTTTTTACTTATTTTGAGAGAGAGAATGAATGCAAGCAGGGGAGGGGCAGAGAGAGAGGGTGGCAGAGAGAATTCTAAGCAGACTCTGCACTATCAGTGCAGAGCCCAACACAGGAATAGATTCCACAAATCTCGAGATCATGAACTGAGATGAAGTCAAGAGTCAGTTGATTAACTGACTGAGCCACCCAGGCACCTCTGTTATCTGTTTAATTAAATAATATCAAAGTTTAAAAAAAGAGTGAGGTTTAGATTCTGTATAACCTTTTTATTGGGGGGAGGAGGGGAACACCACTTCTGTTAATGCTAGAAAATTCAATCCAACATAAAATAAGGAGGTAATTAAACTGCAATTATAAGTGGACAATAGACTATGTTCGTCTGACAATTCCATATTGATTTGACTATATTAATTTGACAAAAATCTAACTTTTGAAATCAAAGTAATCTATTATTGTGTTTGCTAAAATGTTTCTGTGATTGTAGTTAATATTACAGATTCAGTAAAGTAAAAGTTAGCATATGCCTCAAAGGTGACGCTGGATGTTTAAAGATTCTAAAGAATGTAGATGCTTAATTGTGATAATCTGAGACCCTGAGATTAGATACTGCTCCAGAATTTAGGAAAGCATCTCTACCCACCTGCTTTCCGGGTCATCTCTGAACAGGACTATTTCATTCTTTCTTCAGTCTTAGGATTTAGCCTGCTTTGCTTAGTCTCTCCCTATTAATATGAAGCTGGGGAAAGCATTGCCCTTTTAGCCTGTTCTACTGAAAAGGGTAGTAGAACTAGCCCTTCTTTTAGAAAATAAGATACCCAGGTCAGGCAAAAGTCAACTCCTTCCAACAGACCCACTCAGGCATGTCTGGAGCAGCAGGGTCAGCTACCCAGATGCCTATACCCTAGACATGTCCCTTTTTGTCCCTTTTTCTTCTATAAACAAGATCGTACCATGAGGCTCTAGACTATATAGAAGCTGCTCCCAACTGGTCCAATAAAACTTACAACCTTCGGGGCGCCTGGGTGGCTCAGTCGGTTGAGCGGCCGGCTTCGGCTCAGGTCATGATCTCAGGGTCGTGGGTTCGAGCCCCGCGTCGGGCTCTGTGCTGACAGCTAGCTCAGAGCCTGGAGCCTGCTTCCGGTTCTGTGTCTCCTTCTCTCTCTGCCCCTCCCCCTCTCATGCTCTGTCTCTCTTTGTATCAAAAATAAATAAAAGACATTAAAAAAATTTAAAACTTATAACCTTAGCTTCTGATTCATTACACAATAGCAGAGAAGTTCTGTCATCCCAAGCATTTTCCAAGTTATTCAATTCTCAGCTTCTTCCATGTAAGCATGTTAGACAGGTTTTCCCTTCTACTAGCTTCTCTCTTGGTAACCTCATGAAAACTGAGGAAAACTACAGAATTCCACAGTATGTGCTCTGTTATTAGCAACTTACATTTTCCCTCCCAAGGGAAATATTGCCTAAACTCACTCTCTAGAGGTTAAGTGGAAATAATTCATGTCTACAAGGAAGAGGAAAACAGAACAGGATTCCTGTTGAAGCCTTCCTTTGTATCTTTGTCCAGATTTGCCTATCGCTGAACTCAGATCAGGACATTGAACTCTGGGTGTGGAGCAAGAGGGGTTCCAGGAGGCTTAGTACACCATCTTCTTTGTGCTAAAGGCCCTGAGGAAATCTTGGGTGTGAAGATCGTAAACTATAGTACCTCTTTTGGAATACATGGTGATTCTGCTAGTATTTTGTGGAAATTTAACAGAAATAATTTATGCTTATCTTAGACATTTTAACGAAATTTTTCTCATTTTTAGTTTACAAAAGGAGACCCTCCTGTTGATACTATAGTAATTTTTTAAAAAGCATATCAATAAATAGCTCATATACTTACTACTCTTGCTGTAAATTAATTTGCCTTCTCCTATATGATGAAAAGCTCATGTGTCATGACAATATACTTAAATTGTTACACTAAATTCAATTTTATAGCCATTTTAACGTTTATCATAAAAGTCACTGTGTAGAAAAAAATAATGCACTTTAGAAAAAATCATTTTTATGGCAACCTTTCTAAGAGTATGCAAACAGTTGTTTTATTGAAATATGTTTTATTTAGATATTTTTCAGCATAAATTACTCATTTATCACCATTCATTTATCTTTCAGTTCTGTATTTCACACAATCCTCAATAACCTCAATGGCATTGCAAAAACTCCTTCTCTTCATTTTATTGTTTGCTTAATTAGTGAGTGTCCAAATTAATTTAGGGCTTTTCTTGGTTGTAAAAATCATAGGACAACAGAAAAAGATGTTACTTATATCACTTTCCCTACTGAGTGGAATACTGTTTTCACACCAAGTGGTGGCAGTCCAAGAATCTCACCTCTTCAACAACCATGAATCAAATTTCACAAAGTAATTTGCCAAACAGGTGGCAAGGTTCTAGATCACTAGCTTGAAGAGACTCAATTCCTAGATATAAAATCCCTTAAATTCTTAACTTGTTGTTTTCCTCATTATTGTTTTGGTTTTCAGTTTTTAAATTAAATAATTCCTATATCATAGGTATTTTTAATTTTTAAGTGAAATATCATGGTAATGATTCCAGGTTAAAGTTATACCTACTCCTATGATAAAATCTTCAGAAAATACAGCAACTCCAAAGAAACTGTAATAGGCACTGTTGTTAACACTGTTAGTAATCATTATCTGTGATAACGTACCACTACTGCCTGCAGTAATGCAATCAATATTCTCAAGAATCTGACTTCAAACAGGTACAGTGTTTCTGTTAAATAAACTGTTACTATTAATGCTGGTCCAATAATATGCAATTTTAGATCTTGTTAATTTTGCCAGCTGCCTTTCCAAAGTGGTGGTATCAATTTATAGTTCCACTAAAATTGTACAAAGCTGTAGTTTCTGTATTCCCTGTCAGCATTGGGTGTCATCAGGTATTTTAATAATTGCTAAGCTGACAAGTGAAGAATTTAATTTTTATTTAATTATTGTAAGTGAAGGTAGAAAATATTTTTTTACTATCTGAAAATTTAAGCAAGGTAGCGTTGGGAATGGCACCTAAAACAGGAGCCCACTAGAAGTTTATTTTGGCAAAATGAGTGTTTGATTATGTATGGATTTTAGCTTCCATATAAATACTTAAAGAGAAAAGAATGTTTGCTTTTATTCTTCAGATTTCTCCACGGAAGGAGGTTGAACATCTGCAATCCAAACTCCCAATCCTGAATCCAAGGATCCAGTTTGGATGTCTGTTAGCCTTGTCTGTGTATATCTACAGTTTGATAAGTTTACAGGCATTGCCTTTTGTCCTAAACTCATAGAAACAGAGAAATTAAATTGTCACTGCCCTCTGTATGTTTACATTCCATGTACTTTTTAATGATAGGTACATTATTTTCATACTAATAATTCAATTACTACAATATAAACTAACAATAAGATAGCAAAGTAGTGAAAATTCAACATCAGTGAAATATTGCTTATAAATTGTGTTGCAAAGGAATATTATTTCATGAGATGCTTGATTTCTTTCTGTATCAGCGCATTAGTATGGAGAACAGAGAACGTGCCCCCATTGGCACTGTCCTATTCCTTTGAAGTTTAATATAATCCTTTCAGTTTATACATCATTCTTTGGCCACAGTCCACCAGAAACTTCGGGTACGTACATTAGTGATCACACGTAAATTAGGCAGCACACAAAGGCTGACACAGTTGTGCCTTGATGTTCTAACACTCAACATGTATTAATCCAGAGGCACATAGTAAGTCAAAATAAATAAAAATTCATACATTTGAGCCAACACACACACACACACACACACACACACTTAAACACATACACACACATTCTTGCACACATACCAACGTATAATGACTGGCATAGATTTTAAATTGCAAAAGTATCAACTCACACTTTTTGTTTATATGGTTAAAGCTATAATTTTAAAATAAATCTCAAGTTGACATTTAATGAACGAAGGGATAATCAGTCTTTAATTTTTAAAAACATCCTACAGAATTTTATCTTGTAAAACTTTCCTTAATATCTAGAATAATTGTAAAGATTTTCATTGAGTTTCCCTTTATCAAATACATTAAAAAATTGGATCATTGGGGCGTCTGGGTGGCTCAGTCGGTTAAGTCTCTGACTTTGGCTTAGGTCATGATCTCATGTTTGTGGGTTTGAGCCTCGCATTGGGCTCTGCTGACAGCTCAGAGCCTGGAGCCTGCTTCTGATTCTGCATGTCCCTCTCTCCCTCTCTGCCCCTCCCTACTCATGCCTTGTCTCTCTCTGTCTCAAAAATAAATAAAACATTAAAAAAATTTTTTTAAATTGGATCACTATTTTTAAGAGTTCATTTTTTTCAGATATCTTGTTACCCAGAAAAGAGTAGGTATTATTGAGAAACCAAGGAAGACTATAGCTTACTTAATCAGTTGGCTTCTTTCATGAAATATTAGTTTTAGCTTTTCTTCCTTTTTGCTGGTAATCAAAACCAAAATATAGTAGAGAATGGAGGCCACTAAAATGACAACTACATATAAATTAAAAGTCAAATATTAGGAGGGAAAAACTATGTGCATTATTTCTAAAAGAGTGTTAGAATTCTAAATATTTAAAGAGATTGTATTCAATGTTTTAAAAATTGGACAATCCAATAGAAAAACAAGCAAAGGACATCAATAGGAATTCACAAAAGAATAAACACAAGGGTAGCACAAGTGAATAATAAACACACTAAATAATGCTTAACTTCACTCAATATAAATCAAAACAAAATGCCCTATTTCATCCATCAGATTGGAAACTATAAAAATAATGATAGGGGCACCTGGGTGCTCAGTCGGTTAAGTATCTGACTTCAGCTCAGGTCATGATCTCACAATGAGTTAACTCAAGCCCCAGGTCGGGCACACTGCTGACAGCTCAGAGCCTGGAGACTGCTTCAGACTCTGTGTCTCTCTCTTTCTCTGTCCCTCTCCCACTTTAACTGTCTCTCTCAAATATTAAAAAATTAAAATTAAAATAAATAATTAGAAAACTATGGTCATATTGTTTCATATTGGCCATGTGGAGATATATGGAATTATTTATACACTGTTGATAGAAGTTTAATTTTACAATCTTTGTTGAGATTAATTTCATCAAATATCTCAAAAACCTTAAACCAGTCAAACCTCACTGTTTTAGCAACTGGAAAATTCTAGCAATTAGGACTAAAAAATAAATACTATATGTAAAAGGCTGGTTACATACTCAAGCTCATAATCACTATGATGTAAAAGAAAAACACCTAAACATGTATCATTATGCTTTTGAGTAATTCAGAAACAGCAAGCAATTTAAAAGAATAAACCAGGTTTGATTTCACTGATAGGAAAAGATATATTCAAAACATAAGCTTCAAAAAACTATATACAGTATATTCCCTTTAGTGTTAAAAAAAAAAGAAAACAACCTTGTACACGTATATATTTCTATTCTTTTTTGTCTGTGTGATCTTCTAGGTGCACAGACATTTGTGCACAGACATTTGTACACAGAATATGTACAAGAAAGTGTTAACAATGGTTATATTAGCCATGTGGTAATTAATAGGACAAGGATTCTGAGGGGAAGATAATTTTTAATTTTTATTTAATATTCTCCAAATTGTTTTTCAGTCTTTTTATTGAGCACTATTACATTTACAATAAAAACTCCTATTTTATTTTCTTATTTCATTTTTATTTACTTTGAGAGAGAGAGAGAGTGTGTGTGTGTGCGTGTGTGTGTGCATGCATGAGTGGGGGAGAGGGGCAGAGGGAGAAAGAGAGAGAGAGAGAGAGAATGAGAGAGAGAGAGAGAGAATATATCAAGCAGGCTCCATGCTCAGTGCAGAGCCCCATGCAGGGCCAATCCCACGACACTGGTTTCATGACCTGAGCTGAAGGCAAGAGTTGGGCACTCAACTGACTGAGCCATCCAGGGGCCCCCCAAAACTCCTACTTAAAAAACAATTTTTATGCAGTGATCACTTATTCTTCCCCACTCCACATCATTTTCAAGGTGTCTTATTCTATCTTTTCTCTGCCACAGCTTTAAGAAGATACCTAATCCCTTAACTTCTAACCTATTGGATCTACTTCTCTATAGAACTGTATCATATTAGCATCTCTCTTTAAGAAAAAGAAAGTGTTTAAAAATTTGAACTTTCACTAGGCCTTATCATTTTCTTCCTCAGATTAGATGAGCCCAATTTCTTAAACACTATGGTTTCCAATCTCTTCAACATTCTAGTTAGCCTCTAGGTATAATCCACCTTTTCAACAACTCTTAACATGCAGCCTACAGAATTGAATATAATATTCAAGACACGGTCTGAGCAGTTCAGATTATAGTGAAACTATTACCACCCTTGAACTTGACTCTACCTCTATTAATGCAGCTTAAGAATGCATTAACTTTTTTAAGCATCTGTTAACACCATATTGGCTCATATTGAGCAGGTAGTCAAATAAAACCACAGGAATTTTTGCCATAAATTTCTCTATCCTGTAAATGTGCAATAAACAAGAGTTTACAATAACCCAATAAATTTTCATTTTATTAGTTTCAGCCCATAGTTCCCACCTGGTGATGATGTTTTTCGGGCACGCAACTATCATCTAAACTAATAGCCACCCTTTCTAGCTCTGCATTCCCTGTAAGAGTGCTAAGCCTTTCTTCTTTCATTGTTCTAACCATTGATCAGATTGCAGAACAAAAGATAGACAAGTAGGAAACGCCACAGAGATCAGAGTTTGCCAACAGCCCCATTACCAGATACTCTTTGGGTAATTGCTCGATTACTTATGAGTTAGTAGATTGGTCACATTTTCTTTTCCTTCAGAATATTAAGGGAATCATCATGGAATGTGTTGCTTAGATATAGACATGATTTTTGTGGCATTTCTCAGCAACCATTCTACAATTTGCATACACGATAGATACACTGTTAGGTAGGCTCCAAGGAATAGAAATTTGTTTACACAATTTCATTGATAACTGTATCATATTTTTAAATCTATTTAAATAAATCAATTTTAAGTGTATGTTTTTCACATGTAAACTTTATGAGAAAAATCATTTCTGTGATTGACAGTGGCATTTAGTACTTCAAAGCACAGATCCTAGAGTCAGAGCTACTCAGGTGCAAAACCTCAGTTCTACTCAAAGGGATTTAATGAATTAACAGACACAAAGAATTGGGACAAAACCCTGGCACCTAGTAAGCTATAAGTGTAACTACTAATATTATTATGACATCTTCAAGGGAGAAAGATAATATTGTATTAATTATAAAGCAACAATTCTGACATGTTGCTGTTTTTCTAAAACTATTTAGCTGTGCCTTACAAAGAAAGCATTTATTACTTTCTCCTAAGACTTCCACAGTCCCTTACTTCTACCTATCCAATGAAGTAGTGTATAGATGTTTAACATTATTATCCTTCTTGAAGATGAAATTATTGCTGGATTACTCTCATAAAATCTCATAAGAAATTTATAAGGCCATTGTCTGATTAGTACAAGAATCTGGAGCTCTGACTATTCAAGGTGAAGTGGAAGCCTAAGCACCCACTGACATACTTCCCACAACTCGCACTATGCTGGTCTCCATACCGTTGCTAATGCTACAATTTAGGACTGGAAAAGAAGGCAAGGGTTGGATCCCTGTAGCAGAGCTAATGGCCTCTCTTCATTGCACTTTTCCCCAGGGGACTATCTCTGGACACTATCTTCTAACATGCCTTACTGCCTGACCTGACTTCCATTAGCTCTGGGCTTTCCTTTCAGCCACCCCACTCCAGACACTTGGGAATTCTTTATTGTTTTTAAGTTTATTTATTTATTTGTTTGTTTGTTTGTTTATTTATTTAGAGAGATTGTTAGCAACTGGGGAGGGACATAAACAGGGAGAGAGAGAATTCTAAGCAGGCTCTGCATTGGGGCTCAATCCCACAAACCATGAGATCATGACCTGAATCAAAATCAAGAGTCAAATGCGTAACCAACTGAACCATCCAAGCACCCTAATACTTGGCAATTTTAATATTTGTCTCCTTTCCCAGTTTATCTAATCTGGGGCATAAGGCTTTCTTTTTGTCCCTTTCTTAAAATCCTGACAATCCCTTCATGTCACATCAAACTCAGTATCAGTTAACTCAATTTTGAACACTCCTTTCCTTGGAATGGCTAGCTGAATTTAGGCAGAGTGGAAAAGATGTCAAAAATAAGAATAGATGTTGCTCTGACAGTGTTAACAATTACTACATTTTTTTCATCAAATAATCATTGAGCAGTAAACGCCATGACTATTTAATACAGTAAATGAGGTACCAGCAATCAATGATATTACAGTGTGATAAGTGCCACAGAAATGAAGAAGACAAGTCCATAATTGCAAAATAGTGTGTCCTGGGTTAAGGTTCCATCAAAATTATTTTTATATACAGAAGCAAATGTCTTGATTCTACAGTGGACAGACAAATCAGTTTAAAGGAACCAGATCTATTCTCTAATCTAAAGCTCTGAACCCCACAGGGTATTACTCAGGCTAAGGGCATCTGTATCATCTGGGCATTTATTAGAAAGGCAAAATCTGAGGCCCACCCCAGAATTACTGAATCAGAATCTGAATGTTAACTATATCACCTGGTGGCTGGTGAACACATGATGATTTAAGAAGCACTGTTATTTTTTTCCCTTTAAGTTTATTTATTTATTTTGAGGGGGGTGTCAGAGAAAAGGGGCAGAGAGAGAATCCCAAGGAGGCTCTGAGCTGTCAGAGCAAAGCCCAGTGCGGAGCTCAAAACCACCAGCTGTGCCATCATGACCTTAGCTGAAATCAGGAGTTGGATATTTAAATGAAGAAAGCAAGCAGGTGCTCCTAAGAGGCACTGCTCTCACGCACATCTTGGCTCACAGAGGCAGTGGCTAAGGCCTGGCCCCTACCTGTGCGTGCTATAGGAGAGTGAGTTGGTAGCTCTTTGGGGATAGGGAAGATGCTAGTTCATCTAATGCCTAACATGCAGTAGTTACTAAATAAGTGTTTCTTGTTTGACTATTGGAGTGGATAACTAAAGGAATGAATACAAGCATTAATAAGGGATATTCTTAACATCTTTTTTGAGCACAAAATAAAAGGAAAAGAAAGTAAAATAATAACAAAAGTAAAGTAACCAAGCACGTTAAATCAAACATTTTAAATAATATTTTGACAATTCCCAATTAAATTCAGGAGGAAAAGCATTCAAGCAGAAGGCATTCCAATGCTAAGTCATTTGAATTTGAATTTTAGTGTAATTATACTTTTTAGTGCAGGAAAAGTGAAATTTCCAGTAACATATTTGGGCTTTGTCATCTTTATATTTAATTTAAAAATATAAATTTATGCTAGAACAAGACCTGATTATTGCTAATTTCATAGTCACATAAACCCACAGCATAGGATTTAAGGTGATAAGTGAAAACAAACACTTAATTTGTGTTAATATTGCACATGAGCATATATACACACATTAGAAAACCATAAAATTGTAAAGAGCCACATTGAATTGATACATGCTAATGGAAATGGCAATTAATGCTAGGATGAAGCAAAGAATACATTTTCATTATTTTATACACTAAAAAATAGGATGGGAAGAACCATGAGGCTTTTGATAATAAAGGGAAATGATTCCAGAAAATATGAAGAAAAATTAGAATTAGTTGTGTGATTCTAATGAAAAGATAGAGGCATAGTGGCCACTGAAACTCTGATTTTATATATACACACATTAGTATGAACATGGTAAATGAATCTTTAGACAAAGGTTATTCCATGTCCCTAAAACACAAAATTTAAACTTTTCCTGAAAGACAATTGATTAATTACCTGTACCAAAAATTAGTTAAACTATGTCTCTAGTTTTAGAGCAAGATGAAAATGACTGAGACACTTGATATCATCAACCTCAAAAATACCTCATGGTAAAAATGTAAAATAGCCTATGTGTAGCAGCAGATACAAATGTATTTCTAGTCTGTCAGCAGTCTAATATAAGTAATCCCCAACAGCACCTGTATTCTTGAACCTCTGCACAACTTAAGAGGAATGTCATCTATCTTCAGAAACCACTGGACTCCAAAACAAAGAGGGACTATGTCTTTAGCCAATAGGCAACACACAAGACGATTAGAAAGCAAAAGTTGAGCTCACCATAAAAAGGACTCTGTAACAATCAAAGCCATCCAAAAGTGAAAAATTGTCTAATTTGATTAGATTTATATGGATGCATGATTTTTCCCAGAAATCATCATGATGCTCAGATGTGCATTCATCCATTGACTTTGGACAAAATAAACACTGAGTTTTCTTCCTATTCTTGGGTTACTTATTACATTTAGAACATCACACTGAAAATTTTGCACACTTATTCCAGGTCAAAAAAAAGAAAAAACAATTTGTCTCTCTTTCATGTGCCACATCAAAACACAGTTTTTATTTTTCCTGATTGAAAATGCATTATTTCCCTAACCTTGGTCTCCATAATTTCTTTTGATTACACTGCTTGACAGCATGATAGTTATGGGCCACTACGTCATTGTGTTCTCCTTCTCTCCCTTTGTCCCAGTTGTGAATTAAGGCAGGTACCTCATAGTAGATACAAATGGATCATTCCATATCTAGTAGATGCTTTAGAAAGTTCATGGAAGACATGTACTCTTTTTTTATGGGTTAGGAAGAGGGTCAAATTCTGAAATACTGTCTTGAAGAAAGGGAAAAAAAACCTGATTTAAAAAATAAGTAAAGAACTACTATAGAAAGACTTTCAAAATGCTAAATTTCTGGCTTTAAGAAATTCTGCAATTTTGGGATCAGAATATCTTTATAAATATAAATATAAACATATCTTTATAAATTATGGAAATTAAACATAGTCCCTCTTCCTCCTCCTATTCCTCCTCTTCCTCCTCCTCCTCCTCCCTTCCTTTTTCTTTTAAAGGTGATTGCTAAAAAAATATTAAAAAAAAAAGAAAGAGGAGGGAAAATAGAGGTCTCTACCTCTCCCTCTCTTACGCTATCTCTCTTAAAAAACAAAAAAATAAATAAATAAATAAAAACAGCATTTACCAGAAAATAAATGTCACCATTCATCATGACGTTGGTCAGGCAGTGGAAAAGGGAGATTTGTAATTATGTAGATTCTAATTTGGCCTTTGGGAGTCTCCATTCAAATGAAACTCATGTCAAGATTCCAATAGATAGTAGATTTAGTGTGTGAGTAGTATTGACAGCAAACTCTTCCAATATTACCATGATAACTGTTATGAAAAGTTTTGTAGCTATTTATATACCATATTTATACTTGCTTTTGTGCAACACTTCATACTTTTTCAGTCTAATAGTAATTGTTCAAAATCTTGAATCACAAAGGATGGTTACCTAGTTGCCCTTTCAACAAGAGAAATCAAACAGTGAAGCATTCTGACTTATAGATAGACAACAATGTGTCATCTGACTGCTCATAAGCACAAGTAGGTCAGGAATCAATTATCTAAGGTATTTTTGTGAGCGTGACAGCCAACTCAAGCTGGAACTTGAGGAACCCTTATGCAACCATTGTTGATTTCATATGTCAGTACCAAAAAAAGCCATTTTGAGAAAAGTTCCATTTCAATTTTAATGGGCCTTCGGGTCTAAGACAATCCACTGTTAGTCATGCAAAAACTTTGAAGGTTATAAACATAAATACATAGGATACATTTTAGAACATATAAATGACATGTACAGTGTTGGGCCCAAAGGAATCCAGCTCTAAATTTAAACTCACCAGAGAGAAAGGAAGCTATAGATAGAAGCAATCCATTAATGAGATACTGCTTTCAATCCCCAACCCCTTTTCCCTAGCATTAAATAACACTATTCTATTTATTCCTAATTTTTAAGTATCCTATAATAGTTGTTAACAAGAGCCAAAAAGTAAATAAACAAAAGACAGAAAGTGGACAAGCTAAAGCAATGTAGTCAAATGACAAGGACACTGAACTCTAGGATAAATGAAGGAAATGAGTATTGTGATGAGGTTCTCAGTACTGAAAGAATTCACACTGATCTGATAAAGCAAATTGTCTTGCCTGTTTATAAAATGCACTAGTTTCCAACTTCCTCACACTGCAGTTTGAGAAACATGTATCTTCATAAATTATGTGATGACATGGTATAATGGGAAAAAAATCATGGACACTATCCTTGTGAATAGAGTCAGATGACTTTTTGGCTACTCAGTGTATTGCCTTGAGAAGATTATTTCACCCCTCTGGGCTTAATTTTATTCATTTTCATGATGAACTAGTAAAATATAACTCACATTCTGCTGAAAACCAAATCAAGCAGTATACATACATCTTCTAACAGTATCTGCCTCTACTTCTAACATAGTTCTGAGGAATATCAGTAGCCTCGTATTCCCTTTACTTCTCCTTATATTAATCCTTTCTTGTCTGCTAAGATTTCTAAGACTTTGTGGAAAGAAATTCTTTTTGTCTGCATTAGGCTTCCAAGCTTGGCAGAGCTAAGGATTCCGAACTGTGGTGTTATCCATCTGCTCAAGGAATTCCTGAGAATATAGATAAATAAACTGCTTATGATTTGCATCAGTCAAACTTCCATTACGAAAGAAGAAAATTGGGGAAAAATTAACCATGAGGAGTATCCCTTAGGGAGACACAAATTCACATCCTAGCTGTTGCAATTGGTTATGCAAAAAGCCAGAGCTGATTTTTAACCTAATAGATATAGGAAATCAAGCCAAATACCTTTTAGAAAATATCCTTCTCTCAAATATCCTTGCACTCAACAGCTACGATATTTATGCAAGAACAAAACTCATGTAAATATTAATCTGAGCTCTGTGTTTCCCTTCTTGGTGGTTGAGCAGTTTAAAAGGGAGAAAAGTGTGATTCAAATAATTTTTCTAATTAAAATATATTTTAAATATCCATCAATAATCACATAGCTCCATTGACATTAGACACTAGTTGACAATTCTCTTAATGATGTTGGTGGTTGATTTTAATCCAATGACTATACCAAAAAGGGGTCTTTGATCACACTGAAACATACATGTGGTCAGTCCACTGACCCTAATCTACAGTGTGTACCTTCCTAGAAGTCACTTGTGAACTGAAGAAAGAAAATCTAAAAGTTTTAATATAAACATAAAGTAACTCACCTTTCAGTAAGTCCAAAGGAATATGCTTCATTTTGGATTCTTTTGTTTTATGCAAAATTTTAAATTATGCATTTATTAGATAGTATATAAGGAGCATGCAAGAGATGATGCAGGTTCAATTTTTCCAAAGCCTAGGACAGAAAAATTATAAACTTTACTATCTCTCTAATAGGACTGTTGAAAAAATAGATGATATGTAATGTTTTTCATGGTACATTTGAACTAAAAATCATTCTTGACTTAGTTCCCAAGTTTTTGAAGCGTATACTATAATTTCTGTAGAGACATTTAGCTCATTCACAACAATCTTGATGTGACATAATCAATAGGTTCTAGAAAACATCCAAATGTCTAAAATTTAGGCAGCTGACTTTTTATCAAGCTTCTGTGTTTTAGAGATATACCATTTATAATCCAGCTTGCTGCACCTTCATCTACTATAATCAGAAATAAAACTAACATCTTTCATATAAGATCTTTGGTTACAAATAATGAAACTTTGGCTTTGAAAAACACAGTTTCTTTACTACATTAAAAAAAAAAAAGTCAGGGTCTGTGATTAGGAGCTCTCCTATTCAAAAGTGCTACATTTGCAAACTGCAATATACTACTGAGAAAATGGCACAATTTAATAAAAAAAAAGATAGAGGTTCCAGACTATCTCACTATTATCATCACATTTGGTTTTCTGTAATATTTTGTGCAATCATTAAAAACAAGATAACAGTAATATTTTAGCCATCTCAATACCTAGATGATTTCGATTCCTTTGGCTAGGAACGTTTTCCTTGGATGATTGGCTGACAATATCCAAAGGATAATTTTAGGTCCTAAAGAATTAAACACAGGTCTATTTTTATGAGGTGGGACAGATTAGAAACCATTCTTTCTGCTTGTTCCAGTGAAATTGGAAATGAAAAGAATGTGTGTCATATGAGGGACAAGTGTCATGAAGCCCATCTGAATTATATTTCATGCCCCTCTTTATAGCCTAATGTTCAACTATATCCATTTTCCTGGCAGTATTGCACCCATCAAAAACAAGTTATTGACACTTATATCTCATATATAAATCAAATCAGGCAGACAAAGCAAAGAAGGTGGTTTCAGAGAGACTGGATGATGGAGTCGAATAAAGTATTTGTTTTTCACCTCTAGGATATCACTTTAATGCTATCCTGAAACAATGGCACAAAATCATTCCAATTAAATGATCTTAAAATAAGACATAAAGCAAATTCAGGTGATCTCATTCTGTCTGGTGTGTCAAGAGTTGACAGCACAAAATTGAGCAGAAATAGTTTAAATTTAGCAGTCTTCACATATTTGTACAAGGACTGAGAGCAGAAATTGGATTTGCTTCAGTGGAGTCAATTAAGAAAGACTCAACAAGGAAGGGTTGAAGTGCATTGACAGGGTGCAGGGAATTCTGTGAATATTGACTGGCACTGGCTTGGGTACAAATTAAGGAAGGCATTCTGGCTTGTGACATTAATTTTCTTCAACTGAAAAATTACACTAATAGATAGATGATTATATAAATAATAACAATGATAATGATAAAAGACAAATGTAATGAAGAGGCACATTCACCACTGATCAGCTACCAAACGGCCATGTCAGTTTTGTTCTTATATTTAAGGACCCTTGTCATATAGTTTATTTCACACAATTCTTCTAATGGGACTCTAGTCATCACACTTCATTTCATTTCATGGTATTGTTCACATAATATTTACTCTGCTCTAAAGAATTGAGAGGTACCCAAGAATAAAATAAATTTTTTTCCTTTATGAAATCTATGGCAAATTATTGAGACTACTCTGGTTTACTCAGCATGTCATTCACTTCTCCTGCTTTTCTTATCAGCTCTGAGGTTGGAAGTGTTAGATAGGAGTCATTTGTGAAAGTGTTTACCATGAAATGAAAGGCAGTGAGAAGTTGTAGTGGGGAGAATATGCTAATCAAAACAAATCAACACACAAGTCTGCTGTTTGGTACTTATTTCATTAAAAACTGCTAGATTAAGAAAGACTTCCCAAAAGAAAAGAGTGTCAAAATTTTCATTTTAAGGAGTTATGGAAATTTAGAGTTACTTTGGATTCTACGGTCTTTGGTGGGAGACAAACATAAGTAAAACTAAAAGTGAAGCAAATTTATACTCTTTCCCTGTGCTCTATTTTTCTTACTTTTCTAGCCCCCCATAAAGAACGTATTTAAAATGAACATGTTAGTAAGAATCTTGTATTGCAGTAATTGGTATCTCATCCCTGATGCAAAATAACATTTTTGAGATTTTGTTTTGCCTTTCTTTCTTTGTTTTATACAACTGGAATCCATGCCTTAACTTTATAAAGAAGGTGAATATTCCTGTCATTTGTGAATATTAAAAAAAAAAGGCAAGTACAAGTTAATGAAAAATATTAACAGGAAGCTACAAAGCCTGGTATCTAGCTGGCCAAAGTGCATTTAAGAATCTAGTAAGTGTTGCACTTTAAAGTATTGTTGTAAATACCAATCTAACAAATTTCTAGTACCTGGGGATGGAGGTGGATGAGGATATTTATCCTGAAGGAATATTTTTGAATGTTTAAATTTTAGGCTTTTGTTTATACAATTCAGAAAACCATGATCTGTATTTATGACTTTGTCTTAAATTTGTGCTCTTCATACCCAACACTTTACTTCAAGAATCAATCAGAAGCAAACTCTCCTCAAAACAAAGCCAAATTCCCTATGGTTGGAAAACCTTATGTTTCCAATCGGATGACTCAGGGGTATGATTTTATCTCAACAAACTGGAATTGGGAACTAGAAACACAGAAAAGAAAGCTTCTGTCTGAGAACTTCATGGTCTCTAGTCCATATTCCTCTCTGTCAACTTCAACATTCTCTCATTCTGCTTCCAAATATCAGAACAGAACAATGACTGCTCTGGCTATGCAATACAAGTGGCCAGTCCAACTGACAAGAACAGGGTGGCAATCTCAAATGACTCTAGCTTTTAGGACCTGACAAAGTAGGTAGAGTAGAGAGAGAGAACATGGCTTCAAATCAGCCCAGCTGCTTTTTACCTTAAGGTAATGTCAGACTGTGTATTGCCAGAACTTCCATTTTTCAAGAAAAGCAAGAACACTAAATTTTTGTATGTGTGTCAAATCACCCAATTGTAAAATTCTGGCAATTTTTAAATAACACGGTTCAGAATAAACTACACAAATCCATGGGCCAACAGATATTAGCTGAGAATTGAAGGTGTAGATGAGGAAAACACTAGACAAAAGCATTAGTCATGGGAGACTACAACTGTGCCCAGTGGCAAGGCATCAAAGTAGGTAAGTGGGGAAGAAATACTTGGGACTTCCTGTCTTCCATAGTCTCATCTTCTAGAACTTTCCATTAGCTAAATCTAAGAGGATTATTGAGGAAGGGAAATTAGGTGTTATAAATTGCATGGTTTGGCCTCCTGTGACCAGGAGTAGAGCAGAGAAAAATAAACAAAGAATCAGGAAGATCAAACAAAAAATATCCTGCACATTTTAATAGACTGTTTACCATGACTTTCAAGGCAGCACAACTTTTTATGGATAAGTGGATAGATGAGAAAATGATTAATAGTGGCATGAATTGATTAAGAACTTGGACACTGAATGCAGTCTTCCCAGATTCATATTGCAGCAACTCTACTATTTAATGTGTCTTGGATAGGCACCTCAATATATAAAAAGAGAATATTGGGAGCATCTCATAATAGGGTTGTTTTAAATCACAAAATGTGTGTAAAGTTCTTGGACTTATGCTTGACAGATCATAGTATTTGTTAATTATTAGTAATTATAATCATTTGCTCTACTTCACTTTACCCAATGATTCTGATAAGCTGGCCTATTGGCCCAGCATACAGTCAGATTTAAAATAGAATCAAAGGTACTGACCAGATGAAACTGCTAGGTATGAGTCCAGAAGAGATACTTTTCATGTCATAACCATCTTCATTGTTGCCAGCAAAGTTGTGACACATTGCATAGGAAATGTATTTGGTCATCTTCTCATAATTCAAGCTATACATTTTTAGAACTTTAAGAGTCTATGAATAATTAGGGAAACCAGTATTTGGTGTGTCTAGCTAAATGGAAATACACTTGAAAGGACTGAAAAGTTTTCATACATGAACTTCATCAATTTGAATCCCATAAACTTTTACATACCTTGTTTTTGCCCCACCACTATGAGAGAAGACAGAATTCTTAAAATAAAACCAAGGATGGGTGGCTAGGTAGCCCAATTGGTTAGCTTCTGACTCCTGATTTCAGCTCAGGACATTGTTTCACTGTTGTGAGATCCAGCCCCACATCAGGCTCTACTCTACACATGGAGTCTGCTTAAGCTTCTCTCTTTCTCTCTGTCTGTCTGTCTGTCTCTCTCCTGCCCCTTTCCCATGTGCATGCATACACTTCCTCAAAGTAAACAAACAAACAAATAAATAAAGCAAGCCAAGAAAAAGAAAAGAGAATAAAATGAGCTTATATTTCTCAAAGAATATCTTTGGTATATGGATACCAAAAAATTACTTCTTCTTCCCCATACTTATGTTCACAAGATTAATATCCTCATATTTCAGACTATTCAAGACTAGAAGACCTATTAGAACCTGAGCTAAGACTAGACTAGTTATTGAAGGTATGGTCACTTGAACCAAGAAGGCCAGTGGGGACAGGAACAAGATACTGCCATGAAGGTCAAGATCCTTGTGCCTTCAACTGACTAAGATAAAATAAGGCATTATAAGGCAAGAGCTCTGTCTTTATTGACATAAGAAGCTAGAGAAGAAGGCAGAAAATGGTGCTCAGCTTATTATAGTATCTCAAATACTAAACCATCTGCAGAGTATTAATGGGTACTTAGGACAGAGTACAAAAGAACTAAAAACTTTCCATTTAGTAGCACTCTCCAAGGCATGAATGTGCAAATATAATGCACAATAATAAACTGAAGACAAAAGAGAAACAGCAGCAGAAATGACAGAAGACAGGGGTAAGAATCTTATAATTGTTTTGTGTGTGTGTGTGTGTGTGTGTGTGTGTGTGTGTGTGTGTGTGTGATTGAAAAATGAATACACGATTCTCTCATAGTGTTGATTTGGATCCTCTCAGTTCCATTGTGTACTAAATCTGTTGGTAAATAATTCTACTCAGGTATACTACAATGTGAAAAGCGTGAAGCAGACCACCTCCTGACTATTCTCTCCTACGAATCTCAGACTTCCAGTTCCACAGAAGTGAATCATATAGCTTGATTTTTAAAAAGGATATTTTTATAAACAGTTATTGCCAGGCAAAATGAATCTTATATTTTATTTCTATCAGAGGATCTAATTTAGTGTTTCTCAAAGCTGACTGGACATTAGAATTGTCTGTATAGCAAAATAATGACATCAGAGTTTTACTCCAGATCAATTAAATCAAAATCTCTGGTGGTAAAATTCAGAAATCAGTATTTTAAAAAATGTCTTCATGTGATTACAATGTACAGTTCTGGTGAAAATACTTCTAGACTTCTGAGTCACACACACTTCTTTAAGACCCCTAGTTCTGGTCCCACAACATGTTTAAGACACAATAAAAGAGAACAGCCTTCAATGTAGTTTTGATTCTACATATATAACTAAGGGCAAATGATTTTTATAGGAATTTCTAGAGAGCAACTTTTAATGGAAGATAAGTACTTTAAAAATAAAGAGAACTCTATTAGATACTTAGTGATTTTTGAATGACAGAATTTAAGTGCTAGAAGTGAAAAAACGTATCTAGGTAGAAACAATAGAGCATCATGGATATAAGCAATTTCAAGGTTCTTTGGTTCACTGCTCCCCTAACCCACCATTATATATTTTTAAAAAATGAGAACATCAAGAAAGGATAAATTCATGAAATGAGTTAAGAAAGAGATAAAGTAGAGTCCAAATCTCTTGACACCAAAGTCAATGTTCTTACTCCTGCTTGACATCTTACATCACAAATTTCAAAATAGACATGATGGTTTCATATTTTGAAGAGAGGCGATGATACTGGGTTGTTCTATTGCCATTTTTATTATATTGGGAACTGTGTTTCCCAGGATCTCTTTCCCTATGTAGATCTAGATTAAAGTTGGCCAAAAGGGAGATTGTGTGAGGCTAGGTAGGTAGAGTGAAGTAGATGATAATAGTCTAAGGATTTGGGGATTAGATGCAATGAAAAACTGATGCATAAGTATCGGAATATTCTGCCTTACCTTGCTCTCACTTCATACCCAGCTTTCTTCTTAAATTCTGGCCTTGTTGACCAACAGCAACCATAAGAGAATCACCAGATACTTGGCTGTGAACTCACAGGGGCACTAAGGGTCCCCCTTCCTAGTCTCACTCTGGCAGCAAGCTGACCTGTCAACCTATCCCAGTGCTCCAGGAGTGCTGGTTAACATTTTTTAGATCTTGTAACTTATTTGTGGATCCTTGCATCTCCAGTGCCTTCCACAAAAGTGTAGTATCCTAAAATAAATCTCTTTTTCTATTATTCTCTGACTGGTTCCACTTTCATAAGTGAACCCTCACTGGGTCGAGGGGAAGGGGGTAATAAAATAGAACTTTCAACCTCTACAGTGCAGTTATAAACCCAAGGTGATAGTGATAATATTCATTCTCAAAATGCTCAAAATTTACAAAGTGACTCTTTATAGTTTCTAATTAATTCCTGTTTTATAAAGGAAAAAAGGCATGTTCAATTCTGAAATAAAGCAGCCTCAATTCAGAAAAATGAAGGCAACTCTCCTGAATCACCACTGCCTATGGCTGCCACCCCAGGCTCCTCTGACTCCCCTACAGACAGTCCTCCGGTGAACACTGACACTGTTGGCAAATTCTGCTAATTATACAAGTCACTTTTGAAATATTCATTTGGATTACTTTACAGACATGGATATTAATGGCTTGCTAGCTTTGAAAAAAAAGAAAAGAGGTTCTTTGATCTTAGAGAGTTGGGTCCTGTGCTCTGGTAAAGAAAAGTGGACTGGAGAGATGGGAATCTGAGCATTTCCTAGTCATCCGAGTAATGATGGTAAAGGGAGTTTTCTTTAATTTCAGTGGTTATACTTAAAGGTACAGAGAAAGTAGTTGCAATCATGCTTTCAGAAGCTGTTCAAAAAACCACATGAAGCTACAAATGTCTAAATCTGACCAACTCAATATGGTTTCATTCTCAATAACTACATTGAGACATGCAGAACGGTTACAACAAACAATTTTGGAAGTCCTTGGGCACTGTACAGAAAGCACTGAGAAGAAACTGGAACTACTCACATGTTAACAGATCAGAGGTATGTAGTGGTGAATTAGTGAAGAATGGGAGTCTATAGTCAATGAGAAAAACACTAATAACACTATGGTTCTTCAATATCAATATGCAAATTTACCATCACCTTACTGTGTTGTCTAAGAGCGAAGTTTCCTGAGCCTTGCTGGCTGGATATTGTGATTCAGTAGATATATGATGAGACCTGTATTAGTTATCCATTGCTGCAGTAGAAACTACTCCCAAACTTAGCTACTGCTAAAACAACAAATATTCATTATCTAACACAGTTTCCGAGCTCAGAAATCTAGAGGTGACTTAGCAGGCTGGTTCAGGCATAGGGCCTTTCATAAGATTACAGTGATACTGTCAGCTGGGACTTTATGACTGGAAGAATTGCATGGAGCCATAGGAGCTCTTTCCAAGAAATCCTGTTCATATGGCTGTTGGCAGATGGCCTCAGTCCTCATTAGTTATTTCCAGAAGACATTAGTTCCTTACCATATATGGTATTCCAGGGCTCTTCTGCATGGCAGCTGCATTTTGCCAAAGCAAAATATCCAAGAGAAAAAGAGGCTAAGTGACCAAGATTGGACCCATAGTGCCTTTTAAATCTAATTCTCAGAAGTGACCTATCATCACTTCTGCCGTATTCTATTAAATATGAGCAATTTGTGTGAATAGAAGAAACAAGGATCAGTGGAGGCCATCATTGAAGCTGCCTTCCACAGGCTCTATAGTTTACATTAAGTAAGCATCTAAGTAAATTCATTTGCATGTGGTCTGTAGAGCACAGTTTAATAAAAGTATGTTCTACAAAGCATGCTAGTTTTTAAAAAGTGCATGATTAATTCATCACCAATCCACTCATTGATTCAATAAATATACATTATTTTCCTCAGAAAATTTATCCTAGAGAATATTGTTTATCACTGGGGTAAGACGTATTTAAAATTTGGCTGAACCCATCCCTAAGATTCTGTCAAAGGTATGAACAGAATGGAAGACAGACATTGAGGCTGATAGGAACTTCCACCTGATCATGCTGAAGCATCCTTATCAAGGCAAGCCATGGTTTCGTAATGGACTGAAAGATTGAAGATTTTCAAGAAAGTACTTCTGAGTACTACAGATGATAGGGCTGCCAGTCTCACCTGAAAGTACAGTCCCTGACACAAAGGCCCTCTAGAAAAGTAAGGGGAAAAGAGACTGAAGAGTTTTGCTGGAGTTATAATTGCCATCTCAAGCATAGTCTTCCAACCTATTCCAATTAACAAAGCCTGTATCAATGAGCAGAAAGAAGTTTCCAGACTTGGCAAGAAAGAGAGACCCAGAACAATTGGAAAAACACCCACTAGGGCTCTGGAAACTGGTAGAGCTGGAAGCTTAGCCCATCAGATAAAAGTTTGCTTGTCAGATAAAGGACCTCTGCAAGGCTTTAAGGGATAGAATTTAAGTACAAGATTTTGGAACTTCACTTGGTTCAGGTCTGTGTGCTCACATTTGGTGATCCCTCAAATCCTTCACATTAAACATTGATAACAGGGATTAGAAACTCTTGTCTAACATAAAGATGCAGGGAAGGAGTCTTTAGCTTTTGCCAAAAGCTGTCTGCTCAGAAGTTTACCACTTGTCAATGTAAATAGGCCAATCAGAAAGACATTCCAGCAACAAATTTGGACTGACAAGACTCTCTCAACTACATGCTCACCAGTACCAAATTAGTAGCAACAAACAATGAATGGTTAATGGCTGTAAAAGGTGTTTTTTTTTGTAATTTTTGGGCTTCCTACATATCCAGATCAGCAAACATCAAGGATGTTCATGATCTTTTCAGCACCCTCAAACACAGAGCCTGAAAGAGGTCCCAATTAAGCACTCATATGTGGAATTTAATAAACAAAACAAATAAGCAAAAAGAAAAAAGAAAGAAAGAAAGAAAAGGAAGAGAGACACACACATAAATCAAGAAACAGACTTTTAATTGTAGAAAACAAACTGATAGTTACCAGTAGGGAAAATGAGGGATGACTTAAAAAGTGATGGGGATTCAGGAGGGTACTTATGATGAGCACACAGTGATGTATATAAGTGTTGAATTACTATATTGTACACCTGAAAATAATACAACACTGCATTATTAACTATGTGGAAACAAATAAAAACTGTTTAAAAAGCATTCATTTAGACATTTAGAACTTCCAGGACATGGGACACAGGGCCTTAATAACTTAATAAAAAAAATTTCCTGGCAGTCTCCCAAAGACCATACCTACAGTGGTTTTAAACAAATTTGCAAGTCACTTAATGGTAGTTTGTTGAGAACTTGGGCAAAGCATAATATGCAGACACCAAGGTTAAGGAATTAGCACTACAAAATCTGAACACTAATTGTAGGTTACCAAAGCCTCTTCCTCAGGAAACCAGTAATTGAATTTAAGATTGACTTAAGCCAAAGCTACTAAATATGGTATCGAAAGATAATGAGAAAAAAGCATCTTTTCTCTTCTAGTACCAAGGCTTCATTCTGAGAATCCCAGCTGCTGTCAAAGGCCATTTAGGGAAGGAAAGGAGCCAAGAACTGTATGAATCTGAAGCAAAGTAAGAACAGAAAATGTCAGTTCCTTTGAAATATATAATGGATGACTAACAGTCAGAGGCTCACAAATATTTAGCCAGATCAGGTACTGCTCAAACTGCAGGCATACATTGGGCAAATTTAAAATAACCTTCATAAGGAGAACCATGAAATGGTCGACAAACATGTATAGTTCTTCAGAGATCTGCATGTGTATGCTGAAATGGCTCTTAATCTCGACTACACAGTTGTATGTAGATAAAAACCAGGCCCTTTATACTAAAATGTAATATCATAACTGTCACTGGCTGAATGAAGATAATAGTTAACACATCTCATTGTAAAATTCTACTCATGACAATGCTTCCCTTCCTATTGCCTCCCTGCCAGCCAAGATCTCCCAGATGTTAATCTAAGGTTAAGTGCTTTGGTTCACATTTTCAGCCACCTGATTTTTCATGCTGATTTCTAAACATTTTGGAAATTATGGTGACAAATGAACATTGGAAGTTTTCTAGGTTGCCGCCCACCCCTAGACTTCAGGTAGTATTCTTCCCCCACCTCCCCATTGATTTTTAAAAACAGAAACTCAAAAATATAACAATTTAAAATTAAAAGAAAGCTTGATGTCATAAAGTACAATCATGCTTCTGAGCCTTGAATCCCATTCTTCTCCTCTGCTCATCTACTTGCTCTCTGATTATAAAGCCCAGTTTCCCAAACAAAAGTTAATCTCATCTTTAGAAAGTTCTCATGCTGAGGCAAAATTTATTTTCCTGAACCATTTTAGCACTGTTTTTTTTTATCTTTGAAACGATATATAAGATGAACTTTCACATATTTTATGGCAGCAATCACATTTTCATTGCATCTTTGTTTTCCTGAGTTAGACATTTGCAATTTCTTCAAGATAGAAATATATATATCTATATTTTAAGTCATATATATATACACACACACACACACACACACACACACATATATATATATATATATATAAGTCTTATATATATATATATAAGTCTTTTCTGGATCTGGTCAATCGACTCCTCCTGTGTTGCATGTTTCTGTCATATTCTTAATGTTCAGTACTTAGACCCAAAGACAGATTGTTCAGGTATGAGTGACTACTATTAATTGGAGAGAAATACTTATTTCCTTAATTGAATTAGGCTCCTTTTCAATTTACTCTGAGTTTGCAATCTTTGCTGACACTGTCAATTGAATACATAAAATAACTGTCTTATAAAACTCCTAAATCTGTCTTTAAAATGAGTTCCTCCTTTTGTTTGTGTGTTTTAATTTTTAGATGCACATGCACGTATAAGTGTTACCAGTAAACTTTCTATTGTTATATGGCCAATACTCAAAACTTTCAAAAACTTTTACTCACAATCTGTCCTCTATTCTGCCAACTATTCTTCCTAGTGTTGTGTACTCATAAATGTAGTTGATATCTCCTCTTTATCTGGACATGACTGAAGCATAGACTAAAAATCTAATGGACTTTTAGCATTGACCTTAATCTTTAAAAAACAATGTTTATTTATTTATTTTGAGAGTGAGGAGAGGCAGAGAGACAGGGAGAGATAATCCCAAGCAAGCTCCATGCTGCCAGCACAGAGCCTGGCACAGGGCTCTATCTCACAAACCATGAGACAATGACCTGAAAAGAAATCAAAACTGGAGACCTAACTGACTAAGCCACCCAGGTGCTCCAACCTTTAACCTTCTCTCATGATCTAGAGGTACTAGTGTTTTGTTCATTTAATCCTCTCCACTTTCTTTCCAGTATGTGTATCCCACACCTTATTATTTTAGTTTTACAGAATAAAAAAGAGAACAGTGATACATCTTTCCAAGGCAAAAATGTGATGAAGCCAGCTCCTACCTGGTTATAAAAGCCAATTTTTCACATTTTTCTTTGACTGTATATTAACTGACATCATGTTGCTAGCTTGACATTAGCCATGTTAGGATTATGTAATCATACATTTCAAACTTTTTTTTTCCCCTAAAGAGTCAGTAGTTAGATATTTAGCACACCACTTGTCAAAAGACACATATTCAACATGAAGCAGAACCAAGTCTTGAAGTAATGTCTTACTTCTTATCCCACTTTCCAGGGTCTTTATAATGTATTATACTATATTTTTATAATAGGATTTTATTGGTGAGTAAAGGACAGGGACAATGAGTTATATGAGAATCAACTTTGCCCATACTATTCAAAGAGAAAACTTTTAGAGATATTGAGACATTGAGAGCCACTGGATAAAAACCTCCCCTATTTCATATTTTTCTCTTTTTTTCTATTAACACATTGCCATATTAACAATCAGTTTTCACTCATTATCAACTATTAACTTTGAAATACTTTTCTCTTTATTTCTTTTTAGCCAGACCTTTTATACAATGAACTTTATTAGTATACTCTTAAACATATTAACAGGCACTTGTGTCCATTGAATTTCAATTTATCTTGTAGAATGAATCCCAAATCCCTTTAGTTCTCTGTTTCTCTTCAGTTATTTCAGAATGAAATTACATTTGTCATACTCCAAAGAGTAGCAAAGATTTGCCCAGTGGAAAATGAAGTAGAAAGTTCTTAGAATCAATTGGCGTGGAATGAAAAGCATTGATGCTGACTCTTTTGGACAAGGTGTTCTCCACGGTATGTCTTATAGAAGCGAAAATGTGGCGTGAGACACTACAAAGAGGTGTTTTACATGCTGGGAAGAAATTCTGACAAGTAAAACTTTTTTAAGGTAATCATAGCTCTAATTTTCCAACTTGACAACAGAGCATCTACGTTTTGTAAAGCCTAGGAAGAGTGGGACCAAAAAATAAAATACTTTCTTCTTGTTGTCTTAATGTCTTCCAGGGGAAAAATAAAGTAGTTCCCACCTTTGAATGCCTATTTTCTCCTCCTCCTCCTCCTCCTCCCGTTCCTCTCTCCTGTGCTACAGAGCTATTCTCCATTTGACAGCTATCAGCCATATGACAACACTGTTTTTCATAACAATGTGAAGACTTTGTTTCCACTAGAGAGGCCCAGTAGGCACAATTTTGGACTTGTTATTAAAGGCAAACTAATGTCCCTCAAAGATTCTCAAAACACTTCATGACAGAATGTGGTATTTAAAAGCATTTCCATTTCCCATAATGGAATGCATTCAGCATAGCAAGAGGAAGAACATTTAGCAAATACAAGAATTAATACAATTTGGTACAGAGGGTCTCATAGGTTATATCAATGGATTTCATGCATGATTTTATAAAAGGTAAGGTTGTGCCAATGATTCAGAACTCAACTTAAAGACCACTGACCCATGAAAGAAAGTAAAACAGGGAAGGTATTTGAAAGGGAACAAGGCATCCAATTAATATTCATCTTGTATTTAAATTGAGTATAATTTTCATCATTGGGAATATGTGCCCTGTTATATATAGTTTCTTGGGATGCTTGATCAAGTCATTAGTAAAACTCTGTCAGATTTCTGCATAAAATGTAAATAACCCTCTCTTCAAAATAAGTTCTCAAATACTGAATGCACATTACAAATATACTATTAATAGTGCATGAGGTCTTCCAATGACCTCATGTCTATGTCACAAAAATAGTAGAATATAGGGACCCTATTAGATCATCATGTTAATCATATAGAAAGTCACTCCCTCTAGTCATTTAAATTAGGATTTAATTTGTTACACAGCAACATTTTAAAGTTAGAGTTTTTAACAGCAAGTCAGTAAATATCCAATCTTGATATCAGTAATGTTATCATACAGAGTCAGAGGACGCACCTGTTTAAAATAGGACTTAGATTAAAAGGAGCTTTGATTGTAACAGTCCTTTTTTATCCACTCTCCAAGGCAAAACTGCTTGTTTCTATTACTGTGTCCTCAAATATAGCCGTCAGTACTAGTCGTTATAGGAAAGCTTTGTATCACTGTTTCTTTGCATGACAACCACACATCACAAAGCTATGAATAAAGAAAACAACCATAGCATTTTAAAGAAGACAAGAATTTTGGTAGAAGATTTTATAGCAAAGTAATGTTCCACATGGTTTTTTTTTTTTTATCTTATTTCACCTTTTCATATGAACCTGCAACCCACTATGGTTATGAAACCTTCTTTAGGATTAAGGCTAAGGAGGCTGAGTCAAAGTTTTCAAAATTGTTAAAAAAAATAATATGAGAGCACCTGGATAGCTCAGTTAGTTGAGCGTCTAACTCAGTTTGGCTCAGGTCATGATCCTGGGTCATGGAATCGAACCCCACATCAGGCTCTGTGCTGAGTGTTGAGACTGCTTAAGATTCTCTCTCTCTCTCTCTCTCTCTCTCTCTCTGTCTCTCTCTCTCTGTCTCTCTCCTCTGTCTCTCTCTCTCTGTCTCTCTCTCTCTCACTTAGTCTCATTCTCTCTCTGATTAAAAAAAAAAAAGAAAGAACATCAGCCGCATGTTTCTGGAAGTGGAGCTGGAGTAGAGACACAGGTAAAAAGACCCTGTTGCTAACCATCCCTTTTCTCCTCCTTACACCAACTAACTTGACTTCTCTGATGGCAAAAGATACAGGGACATCCATTTACATCAGCAGGGTGCTAAAGTCACTAACAGCCCGATTGAATTTACAAGGGCTAATCTTTGTGAGCAGTACTTAAAAGTGGAAAAAAACAGAAATCTGAATCTGTTTGCAATGTACATTTTTTAAACAAAACCAAATAAAATAAAGACACCAACCACCTTCCTGTAGGCAGGAAATATAAGAGCTCTGTAGAATCTCACAAGCTGTCAAATACACAAGTTTAAATTCACATATTTATGAAAAGCAAAACTCCCTTCTTTTATTTTATTCTAGCGGTACTGTCCCCCATTATCACCGCATCTTCCTAGTTCTACAGAGATGCCTACTTTAAAGATCAAATTCTGCTTGGCAAATGGCTTCCTAACACAGCAGAAGTTATGACATGTTGAGTGGTTTGAAGTCCAGGACCACCCTTATTGCCTGAGCTGCTTTATTCTAGTTACCTTTGCTACACATGTTTGAAAACCTTTTGCTTCAAATATGATGCAAATCATCTGTATATATCTTTTTTATTTTCCTTGATAGACCACTGGACATTAAAATGCCCGAGTGGGTGGGTATTCAGGTTTTGAAAATATGTTCTTTGTTATTTAGTTATTTTGCTGTGGCTTCTTTGTTTGATTGGTTAATTTCATAATCTTTTCATTGACTAATCTGCTTTTGATGTAAGTGTATTTCTTAAGATGGTTGTCTGTTTATTTCTGAAACACCATTTGATAATGGAAAGAGTGTAACACACTAAGTCAGTTGGGAAAATGAGGAACCCTAACTTTTAACTCTAGTCATCAAATTTAATTTTGTTATCATTTTTTCAGTTATTTAACTTTCTCTAATACTGTATTTTGAGTGTAAAGTATTGAGTTAGTATAGGCTGGGAAATTCCTGATACTAAGAATGGTATATTTATAGTTCTCAGATTAATTGGGTGTGACTTTGTAATAATAAAATATGTGATACTCAACACCAGGATCTCTGTCTTTATGCAAAAGTCATATCCATAACAGACAATAGAGTGTAGTGTGAGCATGTAAACTAAATGTTTCAATACAAATTCTGTCATTCAACAAATATGAGATCTCACACAAGCTATTAACTTTTTCTCAGTCCCAATTTCTTCATTTGTAAAATGGGAATAATATCCATGCCATAAAGTTGTTCAGAAGGTGAAATGAGATAATTCATATAAATATATAATCATGGAGCCTGCCACATAGTAAGGCCCCAATTATTGGGGTAGCCATGAAAATGTACACCCAGATTTTCTCTCGCAGGAGGTGTCATTGACAGACAGCCTAGCTGCGGCCTTCCAGATCCACTGAGTAGGCACCAACGCCATGCTTCCAGACAGCTGCTCCAATGACCGAACACTGCCATGATGCTAATGAAGGCCATTCTCACAAAACACGGAGCTCCTTTAAGGCTGCATTTGGCTTGAGCACTCTCCAATAGCCTGGCTGAAAACCTCCAGGAACTGTACTACAATTTGAGATGCTTCCCACCTAAACCTACTTCCTGCCCCATCTCCTTCAGAGATCTGACCTACACTGTGATCTGAAGATCCTCCTTTCGTTCACTGCACCCTCTTCCAGCTATTTCTTCCAGTAAATATCTAGCACACTTCATCCTATTTTGACAAAAGCTTACCCAAAAACCTCACTTAGCACCATTAGCTACTGTATTACTCTCCATGTTTATCACCTTTCATTCTGTGTTTTTATTTCAGAAAGTATGTCATCTTTTCTAAATCCAACTTCTTTCTTTCTTCTTCCCTATCCAGATGAACAACAGAAAATACTGGTTCTGTGTATCAGTTGTTCCATTAACTTGTTTGGTCTTGAAAGAACCATTTATTTGTTGGGAGCTTCAGTCTCTTCAGCTACAGAAGGGGATCATATGATTTCTAATATCTTTGCAAATCTAAAATTCAGCTTATCTATGATCTATTATGGACTAGTTGCTGAAATGATACAAAGAAGAGTCAAGTGCTGTTCCTAGATCCCAGAAGCTCACCATCTACCAAGGGAGATGTGTCAAATATACATAAATAACTAGACCATCTTTTTTATTTTTTATTGTATTGATATCTTTAAATATAAGTAAATAGTTTCCTGCAGACATGGCTGGCTCTGTGTTTATTCCACTGCCCTTTTGGGAAGCACTGACAAGGTTTCCATAAAATGACAAATGTACTTCTTCTCTAAGGAACAAATATATGAACACTTGCATTACCATAGTTATTCATTGGTTGGTTGGTTGGAAATGATAAGAAGGGCTGTCTGAGAGTGGATGAGGAACAAGAGATGTTTATTGTAATATTTTAGAGAAGAGAACTCTAGAGGAACACAGGAGAACTCGATATCTGCAGTCTACTTCCTAAAGGGTGAACTCTGCTTGGTAAGTTAATGATTCTCAGCTCCTGTCTGGATAAACACAATCATCTCCTGGACAATTATATAAACACTTCTTTCATCTGATTTAAAATTTTTGACTTCTCAAATCAGTCTTTATTTCTATTTTATAAAGTGTCACTATTATAAAAATAAAATAGACTAAGATGAAATTTGGGAAACAAATATATTAAGAGGAATATAGAGATCACTAGAGCTCACCCTTTGGTAATCGCTCAAAGTCTAGTGTAATTTACCCCTAATATTTTTATTCTATGCTCTCATAATCTGAAATTGACACTACTCAGTGTGGTTCTGAATATTTTTTCACTTTAAATTGTTATCTATACACTTTCCTCTAATCACAATGTCATCAAAACATGATAATCATTACAAAATGTTACCACTAGTGTGTATAGCCTATGTGCCAATTCCTCTATTTTTGAATAGCTAAACTATTCCCCCACTTCAGCCTTTAACAATGATACTGCGACTTGGATGGAGATTTGTTTTCTTCCAAGCACAGGCACACTCACAACCCATTCTTCAGAAACTAATTACTGTGGACCTCTCCAGAAATCGTGCCTGTATTGGTATTACTGGTCAACCAGTACTCAAGGACTAAACAACAGTCAATGAAGTTTCTGGAAGAAGCTCATCCATTCATTCATTCATTCTTATTGATTGATTGATTGATTTACAACGGTATATTAAAGACATTCAGAGGTCAGAGTTTCCTTGTAAAGGCAGAAACCAAACTATAAAGAGAAAGCAACTAAGCTGAATCTAGGAGCAGCAGTCATGAGGTAGTAAGAGAATAAAGATTCAGGCAAGAATCAGAAGCTTCAAAAAACAAAGACAGAGAGCAACCTAACTGATGTGACTTTTTATTAAAGGAGAGCATAATGGGCACATGCTACTAAGGATGGTGTCCTGGAGAAATTCAACATATCCTAAATGACTCCCTCCCCCTGCCCTTTATTCCAAATGTCATGCCACCCTCAGTTAGACCTGGATAAACAAGTTCTTCTGTTTTCTTTATTTACCCTTGTAGCTTTACAACAAACCCATAATACCTGGCGCTCAAGTTGCATCTTTTATGAAGTAAAAGGGCCTAAATTACGTACACCACTACAATAAAACTTGAGTATATACTCTTGTCACATCTGTGATTATATCTTTAGGATGATTCTGGAAATAGATTCTGGAAATATTGGTCAAAGTATAATAATATATTTAAAGCTTTTGCATAATATCAAACTGCTCTCCAGAAATAATTTACTGATGTGTACTGCCACCACCAGTACCTGAAGAGAGGATTCCAGACTCCCCCATCATCTCTGTATATAATTTTTAAAACATTTGTCAATTTAAAAATCTAAAACAGTGCCTCAGAATATTACTGTAAATTTCTTTGATCATTAGAGAGGCTAAACCATTTTAATGTTTATTGGCTATTTGCATTTCTTTTGCTGTGAAATATTATTTGCTATGGGTCCAGACTCAATTATTACTTATTCTTAACTAGTGATAAGATTCTTTCCCCGTGACAGAATCAACCAGATCATATTTGAAACTTAAAGTGTTTGTTCTTGAGAATTGTCATATATATGATAGATTTATTTCCCCCTCCCTTTGCTTTTATCTGAATAGTTTTGAGGATAGAGAAAAGCATGAATAAGTCTGTTATCATGGATTTGATCCCCAAGTGAACTAATTAGTGTCTTTATGTTCTATGGCCACTTAATGCACTTATTTTCAGGTCAGTTCATTATAATGGTACCAGGGGAGGGAGTGAGGATGGTTTAATGCAAATCCTCCTTCGCAGATAAAAGAGAAGAAGCAAAGCATTCCTAGTTGGTGTAAAGGTAAGAGTCTTAGAGCTCTGCTTGGTCTCCCCCACCTTTCCTTCCATATTTTACTTGATGGTGCATCTGTAAAATCCTAGGTTTCCATGAAGCACAATATAAGAATCAATGGAGTTATAATATTAATAAAAGATACAATAATTCTATATATGAGTACTTGAGGCTCAGAAATATAAAGCAGTCACTTCTAGGCCTTTGGGCTAAGATCAACTACAGAAATATAAAGCCAAGGTAGTAATGACCATTTAATTCCCACTATGTTATTGTCATTTTCAACACATAGAATAACATAGAAGCAAGTTTTTGTCAATTAGAAAGGGAAACATATACAAAGGATACTTAGATCACAAAAGGCAAAATTAATTTTCATAATGATCCCCTCATTCTGGTGTAGTATGGATGACAAGAGAAAAGGCAATGCTAATTCATAACCATTAATTAAACAGCCTAATACAAAATATGAAATACAACTACTTTCACATTTGACTATGTTCACTTATTCTGTGCTCCTTTACATCATTGGAAAGAAGATAAGGCATTCTCAAAAGAATAGCAATTTTCCTCTGTCATTAAAATGCACCTTTATTGACTAATTTATTTAGACTGATAGAATAGCTATTTACCTATGCCCAATAAGTGAAATGACTCCCAAACTTAAGAGATCTTGGATTTAGAATAGGATGTGATCAAGGACTCTTTTTTAGTAAGCAGGCCAGCCCTAGGCAAAATAACAGAGTTGTCTATTCAACAACTCCCTATTCCCTTCTGTTTCTATCTCTTCTCTCCTCAAGCCCCTCTCCCGTTGAGTTTTTGAGCCCCTGCTGTGGTATACAGACAGGCTCATTATCAAGGGGCCAGGCCTCAAGACACAGTCCTTTCCTAACCTCTCCACTCATGTCTAAAACATTTTTTTTCCTGTGACTCCTTCCCTTGGGAATGTAGGAAACAGTATTTAGTTAGCTAAACTCAACAACTGAATCCATTTCTAATAAAGACCTTGATAAAAATTATTGTATATTCTCATCAGGATATTATTTCTTCCTTCCTTCTTTTATTCATTCAATAAGCATTTGTTGATTGCCTTTCATGTTCTAGATGATACTGATGTGATGATTACCAAGAAAATAGTTTCTGCCCTCCCAGATTAAACAGTTAAATAGAGGATGCAGGCAAGTAAACAGGTGGTTTTATTATAGAATGATAAGATTAATTTTGGAAAAGTTTAGGAGTTATAGAAACATATCTACAAAACCAGAATAACAAAAGATTTAAGGATTAGCACCATCATTCTAGAATAAGTATATCTAGTAAAGAAGGTACAGAGTTGTGGTTAGGAGTTCGAAGTCTTTTTTTAATGTTTATTTATTTTGGGAGAGACCGTATATAAATGAGACAGGGGCAGAGAGAGAGATGAACACAAAGGATCCAAAGCAGATAGATTCAGGGCTCAAACTCACAAACTGTGAGATCATGACCTGAGCCAAAGTCAGACACTTAACCCACTGAGCCACACAGGCACCCTGAGGAGTTCAAAGTCTTAAAGCCAGGCCACTGGAGTTCAAATCCAAGCCTGCTACCTAGGAGTCATATGATCTCCAACAAGGGATTCCATGTCTCTATAAAATGAAGATAATTGTAGCCTCACTAAACTCACAGGATTATCACAAGAATACAAGAAACAATATACACAACTGCTTAGAAGAAAATGAAATGAAACAGGGCACACAAATGGCATGTGGCAAATGCAGAAATGTAGATTACTATTATTAATTTAAGACCATAAAAATGAGGGGCACCTGGATGGCTCAGTTGGTTAATCATCCAACTCTTAATCTCAGCTCAGGTTACTTGATTTCAGGGTTGTGAGTTCAAGCCCTGCACTGGGAGTGAAGTCTGCTTAAAAAAACAAAAAAACAAAAAAAAAAGGAAAAAGACCATAAAAATGATGAGGAGTGAGGTGAGCTAAGGAAAATGAAGTAAGAGAGATAGACAAAGAGAAAGCATGTGTCAACCTTAGCAATAGAAAGCAGGATATCCTGATAAATTAAAGGAGGTCAGGGTGGTGATTTCTGCTGCTAGCCATGATGGAATAAAGAGGACTTATCATCTCATTTCAAACAATTAAATACTGGAAAACATATATGAAATATTTTGTAGTCATTAACAGTAGGCAGTACTGGACAGTGACCCTGAGAGAAGGAAAACAAAGAAGATGAGGTCGGCCCTGTAAGTATCCCACCTCACTGCTTTTGAAAGACTTTCTAGAACACAGTACCCACTAAGGCAAGCCAAAGGGATCATGACAGTCTCCCTGAGTTGCAGAGGCAAAAATATGGAATTCTAGGAGGCCAAGACAGCTACAATTTCAGAGCAGAGTACTATAGACAGAAAACTGCACAGATAAAACTCTGGAGACCTTCACTGGGTCCCCTGAGTACTTAACTCCACATATAAATGAGGAAACAACTGAGATTGGAGAATGAATCATGAGATAGAAGCAGATGAAACTGTCATTGGAGTTCATGCAGGGTAAGCAAGAGCTTGTGTGTCCACCAGCCAGAGTGGTGAGCCCTCCTCACACACACAGCATCCTGTGCAGAACCCACGAGGGCGTTGCCTCATTAGTGGGGCTGAAGGAGCCCTACACTCAGAGCTGTCTTATCCTTCCCAGCAAAGCTCACAAACAAGTCTCAATAGGATCAACCTTAGCTGCAGCCCAGAACAAAACCCGAAATATTGAAAGAATTGAAAAAAATAATCCAGCGAGCAACAATATAAGATTCAGAATGTCCGGCAACCAATAAGAAATTAATAGGCAGAGGAAAAGCAGGGAAATATTACTTGTAAACAGGAGACACCACTTAATAGAAACACACAAGAATTAATATATTATAAAATTAAACAAAGACTCTAAATGAGCTTTCATAAATGTATGCCATACATTCCAGAATGCAGAGGACACTATAAGTATAAGAAGGCAAGAAATGAAAGGTATTTTTAAAAAATGAATTCCTATAGATGAAAAATATAATACCTAAAAAAACTTATCAATGAATGAAAATAACAGATGAGACACTACTGAAAAAAGAAAACAATGATCTTTAAAGCTTAGCAATAAAAATTATCCAGAATGAAACACCCAGAGAAAAAAAGATGGAAGTTGTTAAGTGTAGCTTTGGCAGAGACATCAGGGAAAGAGTAATAGAGGAGGGCTGGAGAAGGAATAGAAGCCAACTCTGAGAGAAAGAATAAGCCCCATCTAAGCTCACAGGTAATGTGTGAGCCAAAGGGAATATTTCAGTAAGGAATTTCAGCATGGAGGCCTCTGAGTAAGGGTATATTTGGGCAGAGGGGTGCCTTTTTGGCCCTTCACAAGTTACTATTTCAAAATTCCTAAATGTTCATCAAGAGTTGCAAAAAATAAGTAAATTGTGGTACATTCACATAATGGAAAAAAGCAGGGAAATGAAAAATCTACAACTACATATGGCAAAATGAGTGAATATACCGACATACTGTTCAGCAAAAGACGCCAGTTTCAAAAGAGCACAAATTGTATATATATTGACCAAAAACAGGCAGATTAGTCTACAGTGTTTCACTTGAGAACAAGCCTGCCCTTGGAGGCAGTAATATGAAGGGGCACAGGGAGGTTTCTGGGGTCCTGACAAGGTTAGGTTGCTCAACCGAACTCACCACTATGTGGAGAACATTTAGTTTATGAAAAGTCATTGGCCAACACTTTTCTGATACAGGACTCTTCCATGTGCATATTTCTCTGCAGGAATCTGTTTCTGAAGAGTACCACTAAGAAGGTTGACTACGAGTTGGGTCTGATGAGAAGCAGCTAGGAGTGGCACGGGTACAAATGGATAATTCAAAGATAAGAAAGTTTTTAGACTGACGTATCAGAATTGATGGCAGTGTTCATGGTGCTTTGTTTTGCCTTATTTTGTTTTTCCCAGTCAGAAGCTGCGGACTCCAGAAGCCTGAACTGTAGGATTTGCACTTAGGGCTCTCTCAGTCAAGTACCGAAGGCCACAGGTCAGGCAGTTCCCCCAGGCACTCTCACAGGGGCTCTGGTGGGTTCTGTTTTCACTCACTGTTGATAAAATTCTCAGAGCCCAGGATACAAAGAAGCTTCAAGTGCATGATAACTTGAGCAAATGCTTCATCTCTTATTCCTTCTTTTCCCATTTTGCTTACAGTCGGGCATATCCTAAAGGTATGTGAACTTTCTTTTACAGAGCATTTATTGTGTGTCATAGAGCACAGTCCCTTGATATGAGAAGAGAATAACTAACTTATTTATTAGCATTTGAAGGAAAGTTTTGACAGTTATTTGAAACTTGATTGTAAATGCTATTGAATTACGACTATTTTTCCGTCTCTTTCGAGTATCAGGCTTCATCCAAATATATATATGTATAATCTTTTAGTAGCAATGTAACAAGTAAAATGTCTCTTCTATTAGCAAGGATATACTTCTTTTCTACATTCTGTCTCCTCTCTGTACTATCCTCCTAGGATAGATACACTTATAATTTTTACAATCACCAAATATAACTAATAGCCAAAAATATAAACATGAAGGCGCTTAGGTGGCTCAGTCAACATCCAGTTTCAGCTCAGGTCTTGATCTTGCTGTTCATGAGTTCAAGTCCAGCATCGAGCTCTGCGTTGACAGCTCAGAGCCCAGAGCCTGCATCCAATTCTGTGTCTTCCTCTTTCTCTTCCCCTCCCCTGCTCACACTCTGTCTTCATCTCTCTCTCTTAAAAATAAATATTTTTTAAAACCCCAAAAAATAAACATGTTTATAGATATTAGACATAGGTATGAAGATGATTAAGATGGTTAAGTAGTTAGTAGATGATATAGATAGGTAGCTAATGATAGATAGATCACCTCTGTTTATTTACCACATAAGTGGGCACAGGCAGCAATTCTTGGGGTATGGTCTAGCAAAGAATGGTATATCTACTTTTCTTCAGAAGAAATATTCCAGAAGTCTTTAAAATAAATCTTGTAGGGCACCTGAGTGGCTCAGTCGGTTAAGCGTCCAACTTCAGCTCAGGTCATGATCTCACGGTTCATGAGTTCAAGCTCCCCATAGGGCTCTGTGCTGATGGCTTAGAGCCTGGAGCCTGCTTCAGATTCTGTGTCTATCTGTCTGTCTGTCTGTCTCTCTCTCTCTCATCCCTTCCCCCACTAGCACTCTGTCTCCGTCTTTCAAAAATAAACATTAAAAAATAATAAAATAAAATAAATCTTGTAACCAAATGCTCATTTTCTTTAAAATGGTTGGACTTTACCCAAACAGACAGGTCCAGTAAAAGTCTGATGCTGTGCACACATGCCAATACCAAAGTCCACAAAGGAAACACAGTTGTCAGAACTCGATCACCGACTATATCCCTATATAGTTTGGAAGGTTCAGGCACTAAAATACCTTGTTGCTAATAAATATATGTATATATGAATATATATGTGTATATATATGTACATATATATATACATACACACATATTTATATCAAATGTTTGGACTTACACCTCTTAAAAGTAATAAATAGTGAAGGGCACAGTGTTACTTCTTTGTATAGTTCTCTTGCAAAGGACAAGCACAGAGGGGTCCCACAAGAACACATCCCTTTTCAGGTGCCTATTGGCACAGGCTGTGTGAGCTATCAAGGCTTTGTCAGACATCTGTGCTCCAGTACCCTTTAAGAAGAGGTTTTCCTAGACTGCATGGGAAGTAGCTTCTAGACTCAGGCCCCATCTACTGTATGCCACACTCATCATTAAAGGCACAGCTGGTTTCCCTTTTCTCTGGATCTAAGAAGCATTCCTCAGCTTACAGATCTAAGCCCACAAATATTATTCATTCCTCTGAATCCAATGACCCTTTAGTTTTTAAACCCAGAAGACATAAGATGATTTTAATCTAATAAAATGCCTGATGTAGGCCAGGTATTAAATTTATGGTTGGCAAATGATTATTAATTAAATTATCTCATTCAGTCTCTCCATGCCACAACTGAGGACCAAGTGTATTTTAATTGATTTGCTGAAACTCACTGTAGTAAAAATGAATCATAAGAGGCAGATCCCCTGATTCCTATGCTGAGGTTGTTTCAGCCTGACCATGAGTCATTTCTACCCTTAAAGATGTTTTGCCTTCCTCATTGGTTTGGTTGCTTAGCATAGGTCTTAAAAGAATGTCATCAGATTTCATAATCTTATTTACTATCCCTAATAGGCTATAATCTTCCAGAGGGTGAAAATATATCTACATGTCTGTATTATAATCAGAATATTCATGGCTATACCTTTGGGTTGTGTGTGTGTGTTTATAAACTTAATTTATAGTAGGGACCACATGACTCTTTTCCCAAACAAGGACCATTGTTTAGTTGGAGCCCAGAAAAATCTTCCTGAGGAACCAGGAAGTTTAACGATTTTTACCCCTTCTCAAGAAGAGTAGCAAAAAGCAGAAAATTATCAAAGCTTTTATAAAATGTAGAAATGACAAACATGCATTTACAAAGTTTGCATGACCTAAAATTGCAAAGTTACTTTATGTGAGCCATGCTGCAGGACTGGTAAGGAAAAATGGAAGAAAGTATATTAACTTGGTCACAAAAATATATAACATTTTATAATATGTTTACACTACATTATTAGGTATGGTAATATCTGATTGGACATCTGGTTCTTCCTTACTGTCTGTTATATTTTATCATATAATATTCCCTTAAGAATAGAATTGTTTTGAGAATTGTTTTGAGAAGCTTCCCTGCTACTACACCTAAATATACCATCCAAAATACCATCCTGCAAAGAAATATAGCCAACAGCTCCAGAATCGTCAATTTTTGGGACTACTAGTATACCATTTGCATAAGAAAAGAGCATGATAAGGATGGCAGTGAGTCCTAATGGCTTCACCTGCCGGTTTAGACTTCTCAGACTCTGGTAATATGAGAGACAAGAAAACAGACTACAACAGCACTCCACTTGCTTCTTCTCTTTTTCAGAGAAATCAAAACAGTAACAAGCCAAAATGTTATTAAAAATCCAAATCTTGGAAGGTAGTATGAAGTTAAAGAGAGCATTTTTGCTTTGCCCCTGGCAAGTAGAATGTGTTCCTGCTGGCACAGGGCTACCATCAAGACTTTCCACCTGGGAATATTTGACAATCTGAGCACAATTAGAGGCTGAGTATCCACTCTTGTCCCCAGGAAGAGGGAGGTTCAGCGTCTAGCTGAATTTTCAAGCATTGCACAGATCTGGGATGACAAAATTATACACGTAGGAGCCTTGATCAGCAAGGCGGTCTACCCCATAAGGTAAACCTGTGCATAGTATAATACTAAAAAACTGAAATAAAAGTCTCTTAACAGCAGAAAGAAATGCACAGAAAACCTCCGTGGAGAGCCCTTGACAACCACATCCTAGGACATGAATGAACAATTAGCCACATCTCACTAAACTACAATTCTCTAGCCTTAACCCAGGCAGCCCCTGGTTGGATGAAAGTGATCAGATTCCCATTCTAACTGCCTGGCAAAGGAATGGGAAAATCCTTTCTGATGAAAGATAACATTACCTAAACCTTTTTTAACACAATGTCCAGGTGCAATGAAACCTCAAGGCATATAGAACTATCTGACAGATAACCAAGATAGCAATACATAATAAAATAGATCCACAAACTCAGGTAGTTATTGGAATTAGCAGAGAAAGAACTTCTAAAAATATGATTAATTTGTTTATGAAAATAGGAGAAATGACGGGCAAAATCAGACTGAAGTTATAAAATTACAATTTTATAAAAATTATAAATATAACCTATAAAAATCAAATGGACATGTTGGAATAAAAAAGCAGAATATCTGACCTAAATGAAAATCTATAACAGAAGTCTAGACACAACAGAATTAGCAAGCTGAAAGAATGAGCCATAGAAAACACTTACACTAAAACACAACAGAATATATTAGATTGTAGGACACAAAGAGTAGAATATGTGCCTACAGAGTGCAAGAGAAAGAACAGAGAAAAGAAAACAATATTTAAAAAGTAATGGTTAAGTACTTCACAATAGTGATAAAAAAAAAAAAAATTTCCAGGTTCAGGAAGTCTACAAATTCCAAAGGTCAAATAAAACCAAATGTAAACATGTCACAAACTTCTGAAAACTAAGTAACATCTTAAAAGTAGCCAGAGTAAAGATATGTTATCTTCAAAGGAGCAGCAAGACTGACAGCTTACTTCTCAACAGAAACAAGGAAATCTAGAAGACCATTAAGTAGTTTCTTTAAAAATGCTGAAAGGAAATAGTATGGTGGCCTTTTGGTGAGAAGGGTTATTAAGAACATATTTTACTCATAAATAATATTCTAAAGTGAGATGTACACCAAATATTTTGGAAAAGACAGGAAAACCTATTAGTCGGGTTCTTAGCTCCTAGCAGAGATATGTGGAATACACATGGGGCATAATAAATACTTGTCTAAATGCAGATTCCAAAATCTTAGGGAAGCTAGAGAGCAAAAATTAGAAAACTTAAAAAGAGGTAATGAGATGCCAAACTGACCTCCATCCTATAGAGGGAGCTGCAAGTATGGATGTTTCTTATCCAAGATGAAGTAGAAGTGGTCTCTCTATAACAGATTCAGGTGCTCATAAATGGTACGGTTCTCTGACTCATGTGCCAGGTCAAGTGAGCCTGTGCATGGCACGTGCGTGTGTGTGTGTGTGTGTGTGTGTGTGTGTGTGTCTACACATATACACATCTACACACATAATTTCTTTTCTCCTTCAGCTCCAAGCCTTCCTTTTGGCACTCTACTGCATGGTACTAGGGCTGGGATTCTGTAACTACATTTCGGTTTTGCCAGCTGGCCTTCTGTTAAGGTCTTCTAACAGGGATTGTTAAGGTCTTCTAATGGAGATTACAAGGCTGGAAGAGGAAGAGGAGACTCTCCATTTCTTCTTTGGTTGCTGTTACTGCCAGCATTGCGTCAGCAACGGGGCTCTACTCCAGCAGTGACAGTGCCTTCCAGCTTCTGGCTCCTTCCAGCTATCCCTCAAAAGTCTTCCTGTGCCCTCAGCAGGGGGTAGCACACTCTCCTTAGAGGTCTGAGTATCAGCTCTTCGGAGCCACTTCTTCAACCTTTTAGGTTCTAATAAGCCCAACCTCTTCACATACACACACTACAAATACACAGATGCACACATACGCAGGTACCCCTTACTTAATTCACAAAAACATTTTGGTGACAATAATTTTTCAAAGTGACTATCTGGTCACAATAAGGCAGAAAGACATTTCATATCTGGTCACAATAAGGCAGAATGACACTTCACTCTCGTGTTTTTAAATCTTTTTCAAAATTTTTTAATGTTTATTTTTGAGAGAGAGAGAAAGAGAGACAAAGAGAGAGACAGAGACAGAGAGAGACAGAGTTCAAGCGGGAAAAGGGCAGAGAGAGAGGGAGACACAGAATCCATAACAGGCTCCAGGTTCTGAGCTGTCAGCACAGAGCCTGACATGGGGCTAGAACCCACAAACCATGAGATCATAACCCAGGCTAAAGCCAGATGCTCACCAACTGAGCCACCTGGGACCCCCAGTTTCATGTGTTTTTAAAATAAACAACAGTGATTTACCTACATGGTTTTATTTATTTATTTTATTTTATTTTTTTAATTTTTAACGTTTTTTTTAAATTTATTTTTGAGAGACAGAGAGAGAGTGCAAGCAGGGGAGAATCAGAGAGAGAAGGAGATACAGAATCCGAAGCAGGCTCCAGGCTCTGAGCTAGCAGTCAGCACAGAGCCTGATGCGGGGCTCGAACCCACGAACTGTGAGATCATGACCTGAGCCGAAGCCGGACACTTAACTGACTGAGCCACCCAGGTGCCCCATACATGGTTTTATTTTTTAACATGTTATCATAACTACTAATTCCTGAAATATAAAAGTAAAGGAAATGTAAAAAAATATCTGTTAAGGAAAAAAATGCAAGATAAAAATGTTGAGTTGGTCATCATCTTTGGAAGATGGAACTGTAGATAACCTTTTCTTCATGTATTTTAAATTTTTAGAAGTCTACAATTATGAACACAATGCCCATTTTAAACTAATCATGTTGCTAATGTGGTATCAATCAATATTTGGGCAGCTTTAAAGTGTCATGAATTCCCTATCTATATGCATTCACTATTTTTACTGCCTTTACCCAGATTTGTTTTTTAGGAAACAAACGCAACTTAAGTTTCCAGACAGAAGCCTGATAAAAAGAGCTGCCTTCACTACTGTTCACCTATAGGTCCATACTGCTGGTTTACAGCTTGTGTCTGTCTGGTTGGTTCAATATTTTTAATGTCATTACCTCTCAGCAGTTTGAGCCTTTGTTCCTCTCATTTCCCTGATTGGTAAAAAACACAGATGTGATTGTCAGAAGCTTTTTGCCTAATCCCTATGAAGATGTGATGTCAGGCTTTGCTAGCAAAAATTCTCCTTTATCAATTGGGATTATAAACTACTATTAGTTATAACTATCAACATTTCTGCTATCACCTTACTAATGTAGCATTAATTATAATGAGAACTGGAAGGTGGATAAAGCATCTTCAAGGGGGAGCAAAGAGAATAGTACAGTCTTGACTAATTTTGTCAATGGCCTTTTGTTCTTTCCCCCATATCAGTTTTTACCCCTCAACCCCTTCAGTGTTCTTTTAGAAAAAGATCCGATAGGGGGTGCCAGAGTGGCTCAGTTGGTTAAGCTTCACACTTGGTTTTGGCTCAGGTCATGATCTCACAGTTCTTGAGATGGAGGTTGCTTGGGATTCTCTCTCTGACCCTTCCCTGCTCATGCTCGTACTCTCTCTCTCTCTCTTTCTCTCTCTCTCTCAAAATAAATAAACTTTAAAAATAAATAAAAAGATCTGTAAAAATCACTCATGTTAAGATATGTATCACTGATAGCAGTGATCATTCTTTTTTTTCCAAACAGTGTTACAAATTTACCCACAAATAGATTTGCTAGAAACTTTGGAATTTGTATGTGTGTTGTTTGTATTGACTTTTTATCATATCCTAGTTTTCAAAAGTCCCATATGACAATTTATGATTATTAACTAATTTATGATTAAATAAAGATATTTAGGCATCATTCAGATTTCTGAGATTTTTTTTACAGCTTCAGAGTCCAATTTCCAACATGATGTTCCCTCGTCCTTCTCCACCATGAGGTCTGTGTATAGGAAGAGATTAAATGACCTCATGGCATTGGGGGAAAAGAGGTGGTTAGCCCATGTATAAAAGCTGGTGACCTTTGAGGGATAACTGGTCTGATTTCTAGGCATCTTCCAGTGTGGGCTGCCATTATTTATAGATAATAGCACGCACAGTCTTGTCTCTCACTGAACTCTCCCATTTTCCAGTGCTGAAGATTCCAGCCTTATAGTCCATCTTCTCTTCTGTCCTAAAACTGCCTACCTCAGCCTTTGCTTTGGCATTATCTCCCTTAACCACAGCTTTCCCCATGGCAAGCTCACTACTTACCCACACAAGAATTAGCAGAAATTTTGGAATTATAAACTTGAATTCTCCATTCTTAGCAAGGCAATTCCAAATTCTTAACTAAGTTGGACTATCCATTGTTGGTCCTGAATGACTCTGCACAGTTACCTTCCAAAGTGGAAGAAGGTTAGAGCTTCTCATGTCTATAACACATCTCATTCCAGGTCCAAATCCGCTATACACTTGATCATCTAACATCTTCTATGGCCTCTTCTCTTGATCCCTCCACCATCTGTGTGCAAGGATTGAATTTCTTTTATCATCTTCTCTTTGTCTTTTTTCCTAAATTCTACCTCGATACCATGTGAAAAAAATCTGTTGTCTAGAATTCAAGCTGGTTCTTAATGTGTTGAAGAAGGTATTATAACAACTTTTACATTGAATGTCAGAAAATGAAAATTAAATCTCTCTTTTCAGAGGCACCTGGGTGGCTCAGTTGACTGACCAACTTTTGATTTCATTTCAGGTCATGATCCCAGGGTCGTGGGATCTAGCCCCACAATGACCCCCCACATTGGGCTACACCCTAAGTGTGGAGCCTGCTTAAGATTCTTTCTTTCTCTCCCTCTACCCCTCTCCCTTGCTCATCTTTCCTCTCTCTAAAGAACATAAAAATAAAAATTTAAAACCTTTCTCTTACCATTTCTCCTGTAGGTCCCTGAATCTTCATCCTGAAGTAGAAGGCTATCTTGATCTGACTATAAATTTGCTATGTGCAAAAATGCAAAAGAGAAAAGCACATCAATATTTTGTCAAAGTATTTCACGTACATACCTAACATTTACATCTCCTTTCCTGGTGACTAGATAAAGTTGGAGAAAGCTCCCATTTGGAAGGGAAGGTGTGAACCATTTCCTATAACTCCTAAAATCATCTTCCAAAACAAATAGCACTTTCAAGGTATAGAGATATGGCAGTCATATTATATTAGATAATCTTAAATCATGTTCCTATTTCTACATTGTTTAATGGGCTTTAATAAAAACTGAAATATACCTAGATTGGGAATAAATTCTTCTTCCCTTTTATCCAGCAGTAAAGTATAAAATTTATAAGTGGTCATTTCATAAAACTTTCTCCTGCCATCCAATAAGTCAAAGTTAAATTAAGAGAGAGATAATACTTTTTTGTATTATCTGATTATCTGCTCCGAGAGGGTAAGAATAAGAATCATGTTATTGATTCGTTAGTGATAATCAAGCAGTTTACTTGGTTCTTTGATGAAAAAATATTGATATAAATTATGTTTATAAAGAGACAGATTAGTGCAGCTAGAATTTGTTTTGCAGTTTTGATGGTCTACTCTTACGGCTCTTCTTTCCTTATTCTGCCTGGTCCTTCTATTCTTTGTTCCCACACTAGCTATCTTTTGCAATCTTTCTCCTGGGAGTTTTCTCTCAGCTTTTTAGCGACCCAATAAACTTGTGAAAAAAGGGGAAACTGTAGCAAGCTTTAGCAATGCTAAAGGACTAAACCCAGCAACTCCAGCAAAGACTCTAAACTTGCATGATATACCAGTAAGTATAATGAAATCCCAGAAGCAAACAGAATGGTTATATATAAACATAGCCATAACCTCTCCTCTTACATGTAAGTTACATTTGCAGTGTTGAAGAATTCCAGGGTGAGCTGAATGTGCAACACGTGGGGTTAGCCCTGAAGACATTAGTGAATTCTCAGGTGGTGCAAAACACCTTCAGTTTGTGTGCGCTGAACTGCAGGGCAAAGATGATAGTATCTGTCTGTCTGTGGTTTTCTAAGGTGGCTTCTCAAAGTGTTATTGAGGTATCCACTGCCCCTGAGCCTTCAAGGCAAACAACTGACAAGTTTCTGAAAGTCCCAGTCCTGACAAGCTCTAGGAAGGCACTTTAAACAAAATCCACACAGAAAAGTTGCCTTAGAAGTGATTTCTGAATGTTTTCTTGGGAAAATACACAGGGCATTGGTAGGAGAGGTGTGAGAATTGAAATGTGATGGATGTAGAGTTTTGTAATATGACTTATTTCCCCAGTACATGGGTCTGATATCTACAAGAGTATATCCCTTGAAACAGAGACTAATACACAGTCAATTTAATCAGAATCTGATATTGAATTTGTGGCATGTATATGAGTTCTGCCTCTTTCTCCTCGCTCATCTGGTCCACGTGTGTGTTTCAAAAATGAAACACTGAAATTCACCCTTGGTCTAAGAAAGAATAAAAAGCTAATCAGCTTAGCTATTCAAACAGTCCCTGATCTAGAGCTGTATGCCAATAAACTGTGCTAGATACTAGGAGATCAGACAGACCTGAGTTTCTGCACCTACTCATCAATTTACTAGATGAGAGCCTCTGGCTTCAACTTCCTCTTCTTGAAACTGAGGAATCTATTACCTATTTCTAAAAGCCAAATATATACACAGTGCCTAGCATATCATTGGCCCTCAGTAACAAAGATGTTATCATAGTCTATTTCCTTTCCTATGATTAAAAAAAAAGCCACTAAATTTATCCTGTTGATTTTAAAATAATTAACATTCTCTCACTCTGAATCCTGAGAGCACTCCATAGAAAAACAAAAGGTAACTGTTCAAAATATTCTGAATAAGTTTGCATAATAAAATTGATCTTATTGCACATAGGACTGATTTCTGCTCTACATTTCAAGAACTCCTCCCTCAACAAAATTCAAATCAAAATTGGGTCACATCTATTCAGTGATGCTCCATGGATATTTAAACTACATGGTTTTGCAGCCAAAGGACTTTGGAAATGAATTCCTAGCCATATTCTACACAGTTAATCCCAGTGGGAAATGCAACTGCAAACTTTGCTCAGCTCAACTTAGAATGAGAGCCGCGTGGGAGGCAGTGCAGCTTGGAGCATTCACGTACAATACAGGATGCATCTTTAATGCAAGGAAAGGGCTCATTGGGAGCAGAAGGCATGAAAGCTTGAAATACCAGAACTGATGTTGGGAGCAAAGCTTCCCAGTGAAAGGAGAGCTGATTTACTTTTACAGAAAGATACCAAGGGAAGAGAACATCCCAATTTGCCCTTGAATTGGAAGGCACGTTGATTGCTTGTACACCAGTGCTAGCTCTTAAATTCATTACCAGTTGGATTTTGGATTACCTTCGAAAGCATCTCTGACAGATTGTAGCAATTGGATCAATCATTGTTTTATTAAACCGATATTAATTAAACATTTTCACCTTTTAGTGGGACTTGTTAGATCCTGATTAGCCATGACAGATCATTATTTTCAGCAGAACATGGTCAAGATCCAGCAATGAGCACTGAGATGTAATCAGGCACCAATGTATGCTGGAATTAATAATTATACTAAATTGGCTGTAATGAATAATGTATGGTGTAAATTCTTATGCAATTTGCTATGGTAACACACAAGAAGATATCTGCTGTATTTTAACAAAGCATAAGTTTCCAGGAATAAAATAATGAATAAAATAATAGGGAGCCCACTTCAGGAGGAAAAGGCTTAGAGATGGATAAAGTGCAAAAAAGTAAAACATGGAATGATGCCATTGTCATTGTCATCATTAATTAACATTCATTATTCATCCAGAGGTACAAAGGCTGCAAATGAAGCATTTACAGGTTGTAGAGAACTAACTCCTTGCCCTTCAAATGTTGAGACAAAATAGGCAAAGGTTCTTTCGCATTGTATAAGGTACTGCAGGGCATGCTGTTTGCTTTGGTTTGTTGGTTGTTTCCTGGGTGAAAAAAAAGACACTCAAACTTTTACTGATTCTATTCTATCTTAACAGTAAACATAAAATTAAAGAGGTGCTTATAGGTTGCTAAAAGGTTAGTGGGAAAGGGTTGCTAAAGCAGGTTATTGCCAATTATGGGTTCTTTGAAGAAATTGGGCCTTGTACCTAATAGGTACTCAGTTACAATCACAATACTATCAAGTATCGATTATGTCCCTGTGTCTATCACTTTATAAATATGCTCTTTCAATACTAAAATCAATCTTATGCACGTGCTAGATGAGGAAACTTAGGCTCTAGGCAGTCAGGCATGTTCAGTAAGCTAAAAAATTAGTAAAACCATAATTCCACAGTATTACAGATTCTAAAGAATTTGTAAAATGTTTCGGTACTTCAGTATTTTGAAAAAAATGGTTGAATTTAATCAAAACTGCTATCTCCGGTATAGAACGATTTGATATACAGTCTTCAATTTTAAAAATCAGATTTCTAAAATCCACCTATTTATTTTTTTTGATTCTTGAATTTTGACCTGACAATATTGATGTGATCCCTCATTTAATAAAAAGGGATCAAATTTTTGTACATTTGTGGTCATTGCTACTTTAAGTGCACACTTAACTTGCTTATTTGGTAGATAATCTCTCATATTAATATTTGTATGCACTTATTTTTAATGTTTCCTTTTGTGTTCATTATTCAAAATCTAAGTCTAACTGAAGAAAGAGAAAGAAATATTTCATTTTAGTGGGAAGAATTCAAATCAATGGAGTCTGCAGTTTCAGTTAATGGAATCACTCACTACTATCTTTACACAAAGGCATGCTATCCTCTATTCCATATACATAATAACAGATACTAGCTTGTGGCCAGACAGTGGCTTGCATTTTGTGTGCATTATGTCATCCAACGTGCATTATATCCCTGAGAATGTATTAACTATATTATCTCTACTTCGATGGAAATTGGCTCGTAGAAAGACTGACAACTTTGCCCAGTGTTAGCACAGAAAGTAAGTGATGAGGGTGAATTTAAATGCAGGTCAATCTGTCTTCAGAATTCACAATGTAAATAATCACTCCCTTTCCAAACCAGCATCGGAGGCCCTGTCTTATCTTTGGTAACTTTCTTCACACAAACCAAACCATTTTCCCCCTGGATGAGTAAGGTTCCCAATTCAGAACTGCGTTTATTTGAAAGACAGTTTATATCTAACTAAGAGTAATTATCACTCACTTTTACCTTAGTATGAATAGGGCGGTGAAGGCAGCATTGGGACAATGAAGAAGTGGAGCACATATAAAAATAAAAATAAAATGCTCTTCAGTGTGTGTGTGTGTGTGTGTGTGTGTGTGTGTGTTTATGTGTCTTGAGATGAAGGATACAATGTATGCCTCAAACAAGAGTCAAGATTCCTGCTTTCCTTTGCCCACACCCCAATTTTCACCTTGGGGTCAATCTAGGTTACACCTGAGTATGCACCCCAAGTACCCTAAGCCGAGTAACAGCCTGCAAGACCCTAACCTCCTCCCACCTAACTATTGCAGTATCTGAGTTTCAATGCAATGGCCACCCAACCCACTGGTTACTACAGTCCAATCAGTACTGAGCTCTCCTAGTTTTACGAATACTCTGCCAGAGGACAGGAAAAAAGAAGGCAGAATGAGGGCAGGAAATCTCTTCCTAGAACTTTGTTCTTTGAAGGAAGAGTCAGGTTGTATTTTTATACAAGGTCTCTGTTTTCAAGTGTCCCTCTTTTTTCCTAAAAGACGCTGCACTTAATCACTGTGCAGTAAGGCACATCCGTGATGATGATGACAACAGTGGTGATACTGATGGTGCAATCGCCTGGAATACTATGTCCTAAGAAGACGAAAGCACCGGGGCAAATTTCATATGAATAATACAATTCCCAAAGAATATGCCACTCCTCATTTCTTACTCAGCTACACAAGTATGTGTCCTCTTTCAAAATAAAATGTTTTCTCAAGCAGCCATAAGAAATTCCATGGAAACAAACAACAGAAAATGAAACTGTTTTTCCCCTCTTCAAATATGTTTGACTTAGCAGCACTAGGATTTTCAAAGATTAGTATTACCAATAAATCACTGTGCTCACAGATGCGGAGCAAGACAGAACACAGGGCTGCCGAGGCATATATTATGACAAAAGATGCCTTAGCAACAGTTTTAACTGTTCTGCAACAGATTGTGCCCTAAAGCAGTAAATACCCTGCACACAGGAGGTGATTTAGCATTTGCTTTTTCTAAGTAAATAGGGAGACAGACAGACAGATACACAGAACTTCATCACCATCATTTTATGTTGTTCTCAGGTTTGTGAAAAACGGAATTGTAAAGATTAGGTAACACAAAGCTCTGAAGATTGATACAAATCCCAAAGCCATCATGTTCCCCCTTATAATTTAGAGTACACTGCACAGAAAGGATTCTAACTGAACTTCAAGCTGGGACTGTGAACACCAGTGTCAGCACTTGCTCAATCTGCAGAGACCTAAGAATCTGGATGTTTCTTTTCTCCTCTTGAATTTAATCTTCCATCTATCCCATATTCTGACACTAGATTAAGTCCACCTACCAGACATGCCTCTGGTATTTCTACCCAGAAACTAAGAGAAATGTAGATAAATGGAAACACTGTACAGCCCCAGGTGGAGCCATTGCAAACTAAAATAAAAAGCCCAAGAAACCATCAAGGTACATTAGTAGATGCACTCACTAATATCCTACCAATATGTTCTTGCTATATGGTTTCTCTACATCTTCAATGTAAGGGTGAGAAACCCACTTCACTTCTTCCTGCTTAGTCCTCTAGTGGGGACCTGTCTGACCTAGGGGCACAACTTCAAAAGCATTTCCTTGGCCTTCTGTACTTCTCACTGACTCCTCAAAGACAGCATGCAGATTAGACCCACCAAACCAGACTTAACAAACTTGTGAGGTGTGGGAGCTGACATTAATGGTGTCACTGTCTCTATCACGTCCACACCCCACTCCCCAACAATATAAGAAGACTATTGCTCTCTGTCTCTCTTTCTCTTTCATTGTTAAATAAACTAAAATACACGTGCCTCAACTTTTCAATGAAAATAATAATGGTAGCCATGTTATAGTTTTGTTGTGAAAAGTAACTGATATAACTTCAGAGAGAGAGAGAGTTACATCTTATTCTCTCTCTCAGGAAAATTTTCCTGAGAAAAGATAGTTTGTTTTTCCTTCTGAAATGCCTAGAAATCTCAGCATAGGCAAGAGTCATCCACCCTTCCATTGATTCTCCTGCTCTTGCCTTTGCTTCTTCCATGGACTTGGCCCTCTACACACCATAGCTGAGGTAATTTCTGAGATTTCAACATGAGCTAAAAGCAAAAGAAGAAAACTCAGCTCTTGTCTGCTGTGCTCCGGATCTTAGGGCTGTTTCTGACTCAGGTAGAGGCAATATTCCCAATAATCAGGATGGTGTACCAAAGGAGTGCTTCAAGATCCCAGACCAAGTGCTAGATTTTCTAGATTTTTCTTCTCTGTATAGTTCCTTTGAGAACTTCAGCACATGACATGTGGTTAGACTAAAAGAAAATCTTATGTTCCGGTGAGTCTGCATCTTAGCTATTGCTCTAGATGTCAATCTTTTCCATCCTTAAAATCTGTCATTATTTTGGTGGGCTGAAGATGCATGCAGGGAGATTGGCCGTGGGATAGGCATCAAGGGATAAAGCTCCAAATGAAGGGGAAAAAAAGGCTCTGAAATCAAGAGTTTGAGAAAGGGCCTCAATGCTCAGAATTCAGACTCATGGTTTTACTAAAAATAGGATTCACTGAGGCTTGGGGGAGGGGTAGTCTCTTGGAGACAAATGGTAATCTGCCTTGCCTTCGAGAGAGAGGACATGTTTGTCTCAAATAAATCAGAGGGTGACAGAGTTGTTAGAAACAAGAAAAAACCAAGAAGGCAAAAATAAAAAAGAGATGTGGATAGGTGTCGATAAAGAGAAGGTAGAGTCTATGTCACATATTTGGGAATTTGAGCAGAATTCATAGATAGTATCATTCACTCTGGGGTTCTGCTGATGTATTTGGGACATACCATGAATAGGTATCACTTTAGTTCAACATAAATTAAGTTCAAGGGGTCCCAATGGATGATGGTGTTTCCCCCACAGGGAAGAGACCCCTGGCCACACTTCTTGAATCTCAGGACTTGTTGCTTCTGATTCAGTTTGACATACAAATGAGTAGATATCAACCCAGAGCTTATTTGCTATTGATGTAGGGCATTCAAAATGTTTTAAGAAAGAGAAAAGGTAAAATCCAAGTTTAGCCAATTGCTGAATACTATCCCAAGTTTGTCTTACTAAAACTGAAAACCCAGGAAGTTTAAGAAAGAACTTGCAAAGTATTCACAGTAAAAGTCATTGCCTTCAGTTGCTGCAAATTTTAATAATTTAGACTGTCATTATGTTTGACCCATAAAGAGTAACCTTGATTACATATTTGTGATGTATTCAGTTTTGTGTGCCTTAGCTTAAGCTTAAATATTAATGGAAAAAAGAAAACCTACAAAATCCCTCAAGCTGCACTGTAGGACTCCAACGTTTTTAGCTGGTGGCAATGAATATAAACATCATTTCTGTGCTAATTTTTAAAGACAGCAACAAACACTGAAGCACACAATTTAAAGAGTGCTGGGTAGAATATCTGACAATTTGCATATGCAAACCATACTGCTTAGATTCTGGGAGTCTACTTTCTAGGATAAACATATTTAAGAATGTAGGAGATAATCTATAAAACAAAAGGAAGGACTTTCTTGGTTATGTTGGAGAAGAAAAAGTGTGGTATTAATGGCTACTGTTGAGAGCTCTTCTTATTCAGGTTACTAGAGCCTGGTTTGCCTTACGTAGTAATATAACATAGTGATTAAGAGTACAGTCTTCATCGACAGATTTTCCAAGCTTAAATCTCAGCTCCACAAATAACTAATGGGTTGACATTGAGCAAGTTAAAATATCTATGCATTTACTATTTAATGAAAATGAAAATGGCAGCTACATTGTATACTTTTTGTAACAATTAAATAATAAAAACCTTGACAAATACTTGGAATATGATATATGTTCAATCTCTGTTAGCTATCATTATTTGGTTTTAACAAGAATGACAGAAGGGCATCCTGTTAGACATCCCTGACTCCACAAATAAAGATTTATACTTCTGGAAAACTTAAGTTTCAAATAGATAATCCTTTAAAAATTTTTAAGTTACTCTAAACATTTTATAGATAGTTATTAACTAATCTGAAATTATAATAGGGAATCTGTGATGTTGGAAATATCTACAAGCTTTCAAAGCATTTGAGGATATATAGTTGACCCTTGAACAATGTAGGTATAATGGCACTGACTTTCTGTGTGGTCGAAATCTGCATATCGCTCTTGACTCTTTGAAAACTTAACTACTAATAGCTTACTATTGACTGGAAGCCTTACTGATAATACATTAACCCAGCTACTGTATGCTATATGTATTATATACTGTATTCTTTCAAAAAAAAATAGAGAAAGAAAATGTTACTAAGAGAATCATAAGAGAGGTGCCTGGCTGGCTCAGTTGGTGGAGCAGGCAACTCTTGATCTCAGGGCTGTAGGCTCAAGCCCCACATTAGGGATGGAGATTACTTAAAAAATATATAAAATCAGAATTTAAGGGGCAAGATGGCAGAGAAGTAGGAAGCTCTGTAATTTTTGCCCACCTTCATCTATCAACTGAGAAGGACTGATGCCACAATACTCTGATCTGAAAGACTGGGAGGAAGATACACAGAGGCCACATAGAAGACAGCCTCATAAGTGCCTGACTGAGTGTGAACTGGGGAAATAAAAACTGGCCAGGCTGGAGGTGAAGAGGGGAGGCCCTCCCCAGCACAGAGCCAGGGAGAGCACACAGAGCCAGGAGGAGAGGAGGGGAAGAGAAAGAGACACTGGAAATGCTCATAGAGCTGTCTATAGAGAAGAGAAAAACCTTGGCCCAGGACGGAGAGGGATACTATCACCCCATATATAACTGCTGGGTGCGGGGAGAGAAATATGTCCCCTTTAGCTGGCGCATTTTTCCTTGGGCTCGGCCTCACACCAATTACAGGCAAAGCCAGGAGAAAGCTGTTCCCCAGTCCCCCTACTCAATCCCAGTTATGAAGCCACCCGCCTACAGGAGTACATATCATCTCCCGCAGTAGCATTAAAGTGCATCCACTAGGATTTTAAAATGAGGAGAGACCTAATGGAGAACTAGGGGGAGCGGAGGAGGGAGAGAGAGTTGGGGAGAGAGAGGGATGCAGAACTTGAGAGACTATTGAATGCTGAAGATGAACTGAGAGTTGAAGGGGAAGGGGGAGGGGGGAAAAGAGGTGGTGGTGATGGTGGAGGGCACTTAAGGGGAAGAGCACTGGGTGTTGTATGGAAAACAATTTGACAATAAAATATTATGGAAAAAAAAATGAGGCGAGGCTTGGAAAAATACAAGTTGGTCTGCCCGCAGCATAGGGAGATCAGACTCAAAGGAGTGGCTTGCAATGCTTGGTTTGAGATGGGCTTGAGGCACTGCCATTCTTCTCCCCACAACTACCAAGGTGGGGCCTCAGAGAGCAGCCCTCCAGACCTACCTATACCAAATCACGCCCATCCATGCAGGAGAGCTGCCTTATTATTTTATTTATTTATTTATTTTTTATCTTTCCTCCTTTCCCCACCTAGAGTCTGGGAAAGACAAACATTGATGCACTGCCATGATTAGATAAGTTCTTGTCATCCCGATATATTTTCCTTATCTCATTCTTATCTCTCCCCTCCACTGGTTTTACCATTTTAGACTGTCCTTTGTCTTTTGTTGTTTCTGTCACCCACCCATTTTTTTTCTTGTCTGTGCTTTTCTTTTTTTTCTATCCCCTTTTGGTTTACTTGTTTGTTGTATTTGTCTGTGTGTTTGCAGGCTTTTGTTCCCGGTGTGTTTGTCTGTCTGTTTTCCATTTCAGGGCTACCTCAAGAAACAAGCCAAAGTACACATGGTAGAGAGTCCCAAATATCACTGAGTAGGGAAATAAAATAACCAAAGGCACATCAAAAGAAACCGAGAGAACCATTAAAATAACACTTCCTGAATGGACAGGCTCTGGACAGTCAATGAGCCTCTGTTAATATAGCAAAACACACAGATGCAGAGTGCATAACAAGCTTTTAAAACTGACAAGAGACAGAAAGCCTGCCAAAATGACAAACCAGAAGAAGTCTCCTTTAAAGAAATTCCAGGAAGAAATCACAGCCACAGAACTGCTCAAAACAGATCTAAGCAACATAATTGAGCAAGAATTTAGAACAATTGTCATAAAATTAATTGCTAGGCTTGAGAAAAGCATAGAAGACATCAGAGAAGCTTTGATACAAAGACTAGGGACCTTAAAAATAGCTGTGAGTTTAAAAAATGCTATCAATGAGGTTCATAATAAAATGGAGGTGGCCACTGCACGATGAACTAAAGAGGCAGAGAGGAGAATAGGTGAATTAGAAAACACAATTTTTGAAAAAGAGGAAGTTGAGTAAAAGAGAGAGAAATTGATCCAGGAGCATGAAAGGAGAATTTGAGACCCGAGTGATACAACGAAATGGAACAATATCAGTATTATAGGAATTCCTGAAGAAGAAGAAGAAAGAAAAAGGTCCTAATGTGGTGCTTCATCAAATTATAGCTGAGAATTTCCCCAATTTGGGGAAGGAAATAGACATTGAAATCCAAGAGGCACGGAGAACTCCCCTCAGACATAACTTGAATTGATCTTCAGCACAACATATCATAGTGAAACTAGCAAAATATAAAGATATAGAGAGAATTCCATAAGCAGCTAGGCATAAAAGGGCACTAACATACAAACAGAAACCTATCAGAGTGGTTGCACAACTATATACTGAAAGTTGGAGACCAGAAAGGAATGGCAGAAAACCTTCAATATGATGAACAGAAAAAATAAGCAGTCAAAAATCCTTTATCCAGCAAGCCTTTCATTCAAAATAGGAGAGATAAAGGTTTTTTGAAATAAACAAAAATTGAGAGAATTCATCACCACCAAACCAGCCCTTCAAGAAATCCTAAGAGAGACTCTATGAGGTAAATGCTGCAAGGAATACAAGGCACAAGAGACACCACTACAAGCAAAAACCCTACAGAGAACACAATGAATCTAAACCCATATTTTTCAAAAATAACACTGAATTTAAAGAACTGAATGCTCCAATAAAACGACACAGGGTAGCCGAATGGATTTTTAAAAAATCCATATATTTGCTCTCGACAAGAGACTCATTTTAGACCTGAAGACACTTTCAGATTGAAAGTAAGGGGATGGAGAAATACATATCATGTGACTGGACACCAAAATAAGCCGGAGAAGCCATACTTATATCAGATAAACTGGACTTTAAAGTAAAGGCAGTAACAAAAGATGAAGAAGGACATTATGTAATAATCACAGGGTCTCTCCATCAGGAAGAGCTAACAATTGTAAACAACTAGGTGCTAAATTCGGGAACACTCAAATACATAAAACAATAATCATGAACAGAAACAATTTTATTGATAAGAATGTGCTAATTGCAGGGGATTTTAATACTCTACTTACAGCAATGGATAAAGCAACCAGGCAGAAAACCATTAAAGAAACAATGGACCTGAATGATACATTGGAACAGATGGAATTGATAGATATATTTAGAACTCTGCATCCTGAGGCTAGGGAATTCACTTTCTTCTTGAGTGTGCATGGCACATTCTCCAAGATAGATCTCATACTGAGGCATAAAGCAGACTCTCTGGGACGCAGCAAAGGCAGTCCTAAGAGGAAAGTATATTGCAATCCAGGTCTATTTCAAGAAATGAGAGAAAGCACAAATTCAAAATCTAATAGAGCACCTAAAGGAACTAGAAGGGGAGCTGCAAGAGCACCCCAAACCCATCAGAAGAAGAAAAATAATAAAATTCAGGGCAGAAATAAACAATATAGAATCCAACAGAGCATTGAACAGGTCAATGAAACCAAGAGTTGCTTTTTAAAAAAAAATAAATAAACTTGATAAACCTCTAGCCAGGCCCCTCAGAAAGAAAAGAGAGAACAACCAAATAGACAAAATCATGAATGAAAATGGATCTATTACAACTTATCCCTCAGAAACACAAGCAATCATCAGGGATTACTATGAAAAATTATATGTCAGGAAACTGGACAACCTAGAAGAAATGGACAAATTCCTAAACATATATGCACTAACAAAATTCAAGCTGGAAGAGACAGAAAATGAACAGACCCATAACCAGTGAAGAAATCAAATCAGTTATCAAAAATATCCCAACGAATAAGAGCTCGGGACCAGATGGCTTCCCATGGAAATTCTACCAGACTTTTAAAGCAGAGTTAATATCCATTCTTCTCAAAATATTCCAAAAAATATAAATAGAAGGAAAACTTCTAAACTCATTTTATGAAACCAGCATCACTTTGATTCCCAAACTGGACGGAGACCAAACAAAAAAAGAGAACTACAAGCCAAGATCCTACATGAATACAGATGTAAACATACTCAACAAGATACTAGCAAATCGAATTCAATAGCATATAAAAAGAATCATCCATCATGATCAAGTGGAATCCATTCCTGGGTTACAGGGCTGGTTCAATATTCACCAATCCATCAAAGTGATACATCACATTAACAAAAGAAAAGATAAAAACCATATTATCCTGTCAATACATGCAGAAAAAGCATTGGACAAAATACAGCATCTTTCTCAATAAAAACCATCGAGAAAGTTGGGATAGAAGGAACTGACTTAAATATCATAAAAGCCATTTACGAAAAGCCCACAGCTGGTATCATCCTCAGTGGGGGAAACTGAGAGCTTTCCCCCTGAGATTGGGACCATGACAGGGGTGTCCACTCTCACCACTATTGTTTAACATAGTGCTGGAAGTCCTAGCATCAGCAACCAGAAAACAAAGGAAATAAAAGGCATCAGAATGGGCAAAGATGAAGTCAAACTTTCGCTTTTCGCAGATGACATGATACTCACATAGAAAACGACTCCACCAGAAGCTTTCTAGAACTGATTAATTCAGCAAAGTCTCAGGGTACAAAATCAAAGAACAGAAATTGGTTGCATTTTTATACACCTATAATGAAGCAACAGAGAGAAAAATCAAGAAACTGATCTCATTCATAATTGCATGAAAAACCACAAAATACCTAGGAATAAACCTAACCAAAGATGTAAAAGACCGTACAATGAAAACTATAGAAAACTTATGAAAGAAATTGAAGAAGACACAAAGAAATGGAAAAACATTCCATGCTTATTAATCAGATGGATAAACATTGTTAAAATGTCATATTACCCCCCAGTCAATCTACACATTCAATGCAATCCCAATCAAAATTGCACCACCTTTCTTCTCAAAGCTAGAACAAACTATCTTAAAATTCATATGGAACCACAAAAGACCCCGGATAGCCAAAGTAATATTAAAGAAGAAAACCAAAATGGGAGGCATCACAATCCCAGACTTTAGACTCTACTACAAAGCTGTCATCATCAAGACAGTATGGTATTGGTACAAAAAGAGACACAGACCAATGGAATAGAATAGAGAAACCAGAACTTGACCCACAAATGTATGGCCAATTAATCTTTGACAAAGCAGGAAAGAGTATCCAACAACAAAAAAGACAGCCTTTTTAACAGATGGTGCTGGGAGAACTGGATAACAACATGCAGAGAAATGAAACTAGACCACTTTCCTACACCATACACAAAAATAAACTCAAAATGGGTAAAGGACCTCAATGTGAGACAGGAAACCATCAAAATCCTAAAGGAGAAAGCAGGAAACAGCCTCCTTGACCTCAATTGCAGCAATTTCCTACTCGACACATCCCCAAAGACAAGGGAATCAAGAGCAAAAATGAACTATTGGGACCTCATCAAGATATAAACTTCTGCATTGCAGAGGAAACAATCAAGAAAACTAATAGGCAACTGATGGAATGGGTAAAGGTAGTTGCAAATGACATATCGGATAAAGGGATAGTATCCAAAATCTACAAGGAACTCACCAAACTCCACACCCATAAAATAAATAATCCAGTGAAGAAATGGGCAGAAGACCTGAACAGACACTTCTCCAAAGAGGACATCCAGATGGCCAACAGACACATGAAACAATGCTCAGCGTCAATCATCAGGGAAATACAAATCAAAACCACACTGAGATACTACCTCGTAGTGGTCAGAGTGGCCAAAATTAAGAAATCAAGAGACTATAGATTCTGGCAAGGATGTGGAGAAACAGGAACCCTCCTACACTGTTGGTGGGAATGTAAACTGGTGTAGTCGCTCTGGAAAACAGTGTGGAGGTTCCTCAAAAAATTATCAGTAGAACTCCCCTATGACCCAGCAATAGCATTGCTGGGGATTTACCCAAGGGATACAGAAGTGCTGATGCATAGGGGAACATGTACCCCAATGTTCATAGTGGCACTTTCAACAATAGCCAAATCATGGAAAGAGCCTAAATGTCCATCAACTGTGGAATGGTTCAAGAAGATGTGATTTGTATATACAATGGAATACTATATGGCAATGAGAATGAATGAAATCTGGGCATTTTTAGCAAAGTGAATGGACCTCAAGGGTGTCATCATAAGTGAAGCAAGTCAGACAGCAAAGGACAGATACCATATGTTTTCACCCATAGGTGTAACAGGAGAAACTTAACAGAGGACCACAGGGAGGGGAAGGGGGAAAATGAGTTAAGTAGGGAGAGGGAGGGAGGCAAATCATGAGAGACTAGAATAGTGAAAGCAAGCCGAGGGCTGAAGGGGGAGGGGGAAGGGGGAAGCGGGTGATGATCATGGAGGAGGGCACTTGTGGAGAAGAGCACTGGGTGTTATATTGAAACCAACTTGATAATAAACTATAAATAAAATAAAATTTTTAAAAATCATAAGAAAGAGAAAACTCATTTACAATACTGTACTGTATTTATGAAAACGATCTGCATATAAGCAGACTCTTACAGCTAAAACTCATCTTGTTTAAGGGCCAACTGTGTAATTAAGTCATCAAACACTGATTGAATACCAATTAATGACCGGTAGATATCAAGAATTGGTGGGCATTTTTCACTTAACACTTCTCTCTTCTTAACCTGTACAACTCAGGCTCTTTAAATAGGTCATATCATGGTAAATAAGTAAGCTAACAGATCATTGCAATATGATAAGATTAATGCAATAATGGAGACCTATAAAAGGCATAATGGTGATAAGCAAGGAATAACAACTTATTTCATTTTGTTGGTTAGAAGAAAAGTAGAAGCATTGAAACACTCAAGGAAATGCCAGATTAATCAAAATGCAATACGTACAAGACCTAACATAAAACCATCATGGTGTAATGGTGTGCCTGGATGCTAGAATATGTGGGTGAAGGGAAGAGAGAGGAGGCTGGAGGATCTCTTGAACTCAGTGTAAACCATGGTCTGCTCAGCTTATGGAGCAGCAGATAATCTTCCCAACACTGAATTTTAGGAAGTTTACAAAGAAGAGATCATATTCATATTACATTTCTAGAGCTGAAAACACTGGATCCATTTACATAATTTCAAAAATTAAAAATGTTCCTAAGGGCTTACAAAGGGCAAAGTGATCTATCTGAAGCACATCGTTAAGGTGTGGCATGATTTGGTGGAAACTCAAGTCTTTCTGATAGTTTGGCACAGCTCATGAATTCCATGCTAAACTCTCATTGAAAGATACTTCTAGATTAAGACCTTCATCTTGGAAAATCCATGAAGCATCTATAGAGAGAGCCAATGGATAGATCAACGCCACTGTAATCAAGTTGGACAAATAAAATATCCATATGTACAAAGGATACATAGAATTTGGGGTCAATGCCTCACTATATATCCATCTGTCTCATAACCTCTAAGTTGTACAAACTGACCCCTGATTCCTGAGGTCCAAAGACTCCTGGATAAGTACTGGGAAAAACATAAACAGGATATTCATGATGGGAAATTAGTCAGAGCCAGTGGAAGAACATGTTGAAATTATGGTGGCACCATAATCTAAACATTTTGCAGGGTTTGGGGGTTTTGTTTGGTTATTCTTAAGCTTTGTAGCTCTCCCAGCAAGCCAGATAACAAAGACATAATCATTCTTTTATGAACACAGGACTTGCAATACCTAAAAATAAGACCTTGCATGTATTTCACCAACTTTAGAAATGTTACAAAATAGGGGCACCTGGGTGGCTCAGTCAGTTAAGCATCCGGCTTCGGCTCAGGTCAGATCTCACGGTTTGTGGGTTCGGGCCCCGCGTCGGGCTCTGTGCTGACAGCTAGCTGAGAGCCTGGAGCCTGTTTCGGATTCTGTGTCTCCCTCTCTCTCTCTGACCCTCCCCTGCTCCAGCTCTCTCTCTCTGTCTCTCAAAAATAAAAAATAAAAAGCAATAAAAAAATTTTTTAAAAAAAGAAATGTTACAAAATAAATAAAAACAGATATTTCTCTAATTCTTCACCTATTCTTCCTGCTTTAATGTGTCTTGGAAGAAAAGTACTTCAGACTTGAGAACAGAGTAGAATGTCAGATAATCAAATACATGGTAGAGCAACAGTTTCAATTATGCCTCTAAAAGGAAAAATTCCTCTTTCTTTCCTCCAGTTGTATTGAGCATTTTGACTTCTGGTTTTTATTGACAATGGTTAGTTACATGGACAAAACAAAATAGACGAATATTAAATTAACATACTGTGGCTGATGATGACTGAACTTGAGTACTCAGGACCAATATTTCCTTCAAATTCTGATCCTATTCTATATAATGACATGTATAAGCCCTGTCTAAATGTTCTATGACAATCTCACACTCATATCATAGTCAAAACTGAAGTTGTTAAGTGCCCCTTCACAAGCTATTTGTTCTCCTGACTTGGAGTTGGTTATTTCCATTAACGGTTCCACCATTCTTCCAGTCACTCAAGCTCATAAGCTTCAAAATCTTTTTGCACACATTTTGCTTTATTTTTTGTTTTTTGTTTTCCTTCTGTGTGGCTTCCTTATTAAAGACCTCTAGGTACCTTATTTATTGCCCATCTTTATTTCAAACAAAAGACATGGAGCATCCACAAATCTACTTAGCAGGGAGGTTAAAAGAAAAAAAATTAATACAAAACTTTGTTAACTGCCTCATATACTGCAAGCACTTGAAAATATTTTTTTTTAAATGATAAATCAAAATTTTATTTTTATGCAAACATATTTTGTAAAATAATATTTGCAAGAAAATACTTTCTTTGACTTGCCATTCTATCTGATTTTCAAGTGCCTAGTGGAGTGTTCTATATCAGCAGGTACATTTGCTGCCAATATTCTGAAAATAACTGGAATATTTTAATGATAAATAAAAAGACACTTTTTTGTCCAAGTTACATAAACATTACCTTTCTTGTCCCTTTTGATTTATAGAGTGTAAATTTTAATCCTAGAGTCTTCCTTTTATGTCAGTGTAGGAATTAATTACATATTCAGTCCATACCCTTAATACCCAACTTTCTTTTATAAGCCCTGACAGGTCATATAGTCAACTGTGGTTTTGTTTTTATACTTATTTCCAAAAAAAACTAAACCTGAGAATAGATTATTTAATTGATTCTTTTACTTATAATCATCTAGCCATAGAAAGAAGTTAGGGAAATTAAAATATTTGTTGAAAGTTTTATTTATTTTATTTATTTATTTTTTTTTTTGAGAGAGCACATGCCATGAGGGAGAGAAGCAGAGGGAGGGAGAGGGAGAGAGGGAGAGAGAGAGAATCCCAAGCTGGCTCCACACTCAGTGCAGAGCCCAACACAGGACTCAATCCCACAACCCTCAGATCATGATCTGAGCCAAAACCAAGAGTCAGATACTCAACTGACTGAGCTATACAGGCACCCCAAGAATTCACTGCAATCAATTTTTAAATAATTTCATGATCATATTATGTATTTTGGTGATCTAGTTTGGGTGGCTTTTTACACTTTGACCAAGAGAAGAAGTATAACAATATCTAAGAAAAGGAAACTAATAGTAGATTATAACTACACTGGTGCTTTGCAAAGATGGGGGAAAATTTATGTCACAGACAGACAAAGCTGCTAGTTCACATAAGGAGAAGTAGAATTCGAAGCTTATTGTATTTTGTTATAACTGTGCAAAGCTTCAATGACCCCCTGAAACAAGCCTATCTTTCTGTGAAGTGCTCTTATTTCAAGGGAATTCCCAGGATTTCACTCCTCTTTCTCTGGATGATTTGCTAAAGTCACACAATTTCTTCTTCAGATGTTAAGTTTGTCATTCAAAGAGAAAAAGTGATAATAATTCTTTCTGAGTCACCTCAGAGAACACATTAGTGTATCAATTACATGGTTTTTTAAAGTAGTTTTTTGCTTGTAGAGAAAATTCCCCACAAAGAAGAGGACTTGCAATATGGAGTATAAACACCATATAAAATATCTTCTGCAGCATTTGAAACCATTCTATCAATAATTTTAAAAAGCAATGCCATCTACATAATGGGTCAATAGCATTTGAGAAACAAACAAACAAACAAAAAGATGAGGAAGGCAGAATGCTTTTTAATTCAATTCTGTTGAAAAGTTGACTCGTTTCTTCCTGTCTGTCACAGGACAAAAATGTGAAAGGCTGAGAATTACATGCAAAATTGAGAAGAACTGAATCTGAGATGTCTGATTTTGATTTGGCTAGCCCATTCTGCTGTACAAAAATAGCCCTGGGCATTAATCTGTCAGGTCCATTATTATGCCTATTTCTGAGATTTATACATTGGTTTATGGTAGCAATAGACATTTACTGAGTGCTGATCACCTGCCAAGCTCTGCGCTGCACACCTTAGTAGCAATGGTCCCAACCCAGTGGGTTTTCAATCTAATAAGACAGGCAAGGCAATTAAGACACAGACTCAGAGGAAGAAAATGACTAATGCATGCAGAAGAGTCGGAACAGCTTTCCTTTCCTTTGCTACACCTTGTGTAGCCCACCGTGGTGTCTTTGTTCAAGGAAGCTAAAGAAGTATTTTACAGACCAAGAGGGTGCGAAGATGGATGTCAGCAGCATGCTCAGATCACCTGTTCTCTTTGGATTTTTTGACATTGATGCGAGTAGTAGATTTTCAGATGTTTTACTGGTCCAATTCAATTCCTTGTGTGAGTTATTTTCTTATCCTCTTTGTTTTCTCATATCTCATTTTATTCTACTGCATATATAGCCATTGTTACCATCTTTCTGCACCACAATTATTTCACGTCTTCCTTTGAAATGCCTTAATGGTTGATCCCCTTCCCTCATTCTGGGTGATGAAGCATCTTCATTAAAAACATTTTCAAGACTCTCCATACACTTGATAATGAATTCAGTGAATTAAACAAGCATGATCCTTGGTCCCCAACTCACATAAACATTGACAGAAAAATAGATGTATATTCTTAATAGTTATCATTGAACAAATGCATTCATTAAATATTATGCTTATAAAGGATTAAGTAAGTTCAAGGGAGCTATAAGTGAAAACAGATGTATGAACATTATATATTCCTTATAGGGTGAAAATTATACTAATTAGATCCTGTTCTCTTAAATTATTAGGACATATTATATTATTCTACATCACTGGTACATGAGCATATAAATTAAACCTGCTTTATATTAAATTATAAACTTTAGTATGAAAAATTTCTTCACTAGCTGAAGACTGTTACAAATATTTTCAACCCAAGTAGACCTCTCCTTTGCTTCAAAAACAAACATAACCTTTTACAAATGCATTTCAGTGGTGTTATTTTTTTTCATAAGGCCAAATTTAGTCACTGTCATTCTTTTTTATTTTTTTTTAATGTTTTATTTATTTTTGATACAGAGAGAGACAGAGCATGAGAGGGGGAGGGTCAGAGAGAGAAGGAGACACAGAACTGGAAGCAGGCTCCAGGCTCTGAGCTAGCTGTCTGCACAGAGTCCGACGCAGGGCTCGAACCCACCAACCTGAGATCTGACCTGAGCTGAAGCCGTACGCTTAACAGACTGAGCCACCCAGGCGCCCCTGTCATTCTTTTTTAATATTAAAGAATCTTTTTCCAAAAAACAGCCTCTTAACAAATGGTGCAGAGAGAAGTGACAGCAACATGCAGATGAATGAAATTGGACCACTGTCTTACACCATACACAAAAATAAACTCAGAATGGATGAAAGACCTAAACGTGAGACAGGAAACCATCAAAATCCTAGCGGAGAAAACAGGCAACAATCTCTTTGACTTCAGCCACAGCAACTTATTACTTGACATGTCTCTGAAAGCAAGGGAAATAAAAGCAAAAATGAATTATTGGGACTTCATCAAGATAAAAACCTTCTGTACTGTAAAGGAGGCAGTCAACAAAACTAAAAGGGAACTGATGGAATGGGAAAAGATATTTGCAAATGGCATGTCAGATAAAGTGTTAGTATCCAAAATCTATAAAGAATTTACCAAATTCAACACCCAAAAAATAAATAATCCAGTGAAGAATTGGAAAAAAGACATGAATAGACACTTTTCCAAAGAAGACATCCAGATAGCAAACAGACACATGAAAAGATGTTCAGCATCACTCAGCATCAGGGAAATACAAATCAAAACCACACTGAGATACCACCTCACACTAGTCAGAGTGGATAAAATTAACGACTCAGAAAACAACAGATGTTGGTGAAGATGTGGAGAAACGAGAATCACCTAGCACTGTTGGTGGGAATGCAAACTGGTGCAGCCGCTCTGGAAAAAAGTAAGGAGGTTCCTCAAAAAATTCAAAATAGAATTGCCCTATGACCCAGCAATAGTACTATTAGAAATTTATCCATAAGATACAGGAGTGCTAATTCATAGGGGCCCATGTAATGCAATGTTTATAGCAGCACTATCAACAATAGCCAAAGTATGGAAAGAGCCCAAATATCCATCGATGGATAAATGGATAAAGATATGGTTTATATGTACAATGGAATACTAGTTGGAAATGAGAATGAAGAAAATCTTGCCATTTGCAACAACGTGGATGGAACTGAATGTTATTATGCTAAGTGAAATAAATCACTCAGAGAAAGATAGATATCATATGTTTTCACTCACATGTGGAATTTGAGAAACTTAACAGAAGAAAAGTTGGGAAGGGAAGGGTAAAATAGTTTCAAACAGAGAGGCAAGCAAACCATAAAAGACTCTTAAATACAGAGAACAAACTAAGGGTTGATGGTGGGGACAGGGGAGAGGGGGAAAATCGGTGATAAACATTGAGGAGGCACTTGTTGGGATGAGCACTGGGTGTTGTATTTAAGCAATGAATCATGGAATCTACTCCTCCTGCCAAGAGCACACTGTATACACTGTATGTTAGCTAACTTGACAATAAATTATATTTATAAGTAAATAAATAAATAAATCACCTTTTCCAAAATAGATGGCGATTTTTTTTTAAAGTTCTCACTTGGCAACATAAAGTGTTTGCAGAACCATATTGTTCTTTCCCTTTTCTTTTTTTAATTTTCATTCCAATATAGTTAACATATAGTGTTATATTCGTTTCAGGTGTACAATTTAATGATTTTGTATATTATTCTGTGCTCGTCAAGTCAAGATAAGTTTACCACCCTTCACCTATTTCACTCATCTCCTCACTCACCTCCCCTCTGGTAACCTTCTGATGATTCTCTAACAATAGTTTTATTTTTAAATAGATTATAACCAATGGCCCATACAAAGAAGACATTAGTATCTCAAAACATTTCAAACCAGCAGCCAGGATAAGAAAACATAAACTCTTGGGAGAGCAACTGAATAATCCATAAAGTTCCAGACTACTAAATGAGTTTCCAGGGATTACAGGATACTTACATTCTCTGCAATATCCCAAATAGAAGATACTACACTGTACACTACTACAGAACTGTGAAGAAAAACACAAACTCAAATGATTTGTAGTCAAATTGGGAAAAAACAAAAAGCAAAAAAACTAAACATATAAAAAAATAACCTGAAAGCTAAATAAATGATAATCACTGAGACCAATGTGTAAGCACCACAATGGTGAATGGGAGATTGTGCTTCTGGTAGTCTCCAAAGCGATCCAAACTTTGATTGGGCTATTCTGTTTTAAATTTAATTTTTGACTTCAGATACAGAAACTAGAATTGGTCTTGAAATATATTTATCATTGGTCCATGCACAGGCTGCTTCTATTTAATCAATTGAGAAATTAATATATGGTAGAAAAAAATCAAGGGTCTTTTGCAAGCAAGTCAAAAAGGCATTTAGGGACAAGAGTGATCTATGGCCTATTAAAGCATCTTTAAACTATGTGTTCTTCAAGGCTATTATTAGACCATGTTACTCTAAGTTCCATGGCAAGTTTGCACAGAGAACCAGAATGAAGAAACATATTTACGAGAGTGACACAGACATATGGACAGACACACATATACACACAGTACGTTTTCAGTTATTGATAAGTTAGTTAATTATAGCTCTTCATTTATACATGATGCCAAATCTCTCTCAGGGTGTCCTTGGCCTTGACTTTGTACTGCAGGGATCTAATTTTATTCTTCTTCAGCTAGAAGTTGTTCTTCAACTCACGACTCACAAAGTGATGTGTTTTTAACTCATAAGCATTCACTCAAGGAGAAAGCATTCTATTGTGAGAGGAAAGAACTCAGGGGCTAATGTGAGATGCACGTTTTGCTGATATTAGTTCAAGGCTGCTGTGGCCTCTGGAGGCCTGTCCCACGTGGTGATAATTAACTTTTAATGTAAGCCTGGAGGGCAAAACACTTAAGAGTTATCCAGTTTTCTCCAACAGAATGAGTAGGTAAATGCTAACATATGTTTATCAATAGCTGATGTACTTAGCTATTATTATAAGAAAAAAAAGCCTCCTTGCTTGCCAACATGTTTTTTCTCCTATTTCTCTCAATCCAGTATTATAGAGAATTGGGTGGCTAATCTTTTAGAAATGTGTAGTGAAGTCTCTGAATCTTAGCGATTAGATGGAGAACAGCAAGTATGAGTCATGCTTGCTGCCACGCCCATTTCCGATGGTATTTTTGGCTGGCATTACTAATTCATTACAAAAACTTTTTATTGCCTCGGCTTTAGAAGCCTTCTTTTTTTTTTATGTTTATTTTAAGAGAGAGAGAGTGACCAGTGGGAGGGGCAGAGAGAGAGGATCCCAGGCAGCGTCTGTGGTGTCAGCACAGAGCCCATTGCATAGCTGTGAACCGTGAGATCCTGTGAACCATGAGATAATAACCTGACCCAAAATGAAGAGCCTAACACTTAACTGACTGAGCCACCAGATGCCCTTAGAAATCTTCTTAATAAATAATTTAGAGTAGAAATTTATGTTTACTGCAATATATGTGTTATGCCAATATTAGACTATAAATTCCCTAAGTATAGGAATAATGGCTTCTTTGCATCATTTATTGGTTTATTCACAAATTAACTCATCTCATTGAAAATGCTCAATAATACTTCTTGGACAAGTAAAATACAGGCAATTTAAATAAACATTTTGCTTAACCTATATGGATACATAGATGAAATCTAATAGAAGACAGAGAGAGAAAGAGAGAGACACATACATACATACATACATACAGATACATACTATAATTCAGGAAACTAACCTTCATATGTTAAATAATGTTTTAAAAAGTTGGATATAATTTGGGAATTCAGTGTCCTACTCAATTGCCAAGATTTTTTCCTTTCTAAAGTACCTTTATCTCAAAGTAAATGTAGTGTTAATTTTGTAAAATTAAATGAGGAGACCATTTCTACTTCATTTCCTGGGGAAACTCAGAACTATTTGAGAAGTATTATCTGTGTTTTTATTTTCTACATCATATATCATTAATATGATTTAATTTTGCATACATGCATGGAGACAAATATATATTATATAGGGATGAAAATCCTTAATGTTCAGGAACAACAACCTATGAGTAAGTTCTAACATTTAATATATGACCCACCTGAGATATTTAGCCAAATATCATTTCACATAAATTAGTATGCATGAAATAAATTAAAATTGAACCAACTTATAACAATTTCCAGAAGACAGTGCCTAGGGAACATTTAAAAATGAAGACTTGCAGGGCATCTGGGTAGCTCAGTCAGTTAAGTATCCAACTTTTGATTTCTGCTCAGGTCATGATCTCACAGTTTGTGGGTTCCAGTCCCACAACAGGCTCTGCACTGAAAGTGTGCAGTCTTCTTGGGATTCTCTCTCTCCCTTTCTCTTTGCCTCTCCCCTCCTCTCTCTCAAAATTAAATTTAAGAAAAATGAAAACCTGGATGCTGAACTTCATGTCCAATTCAACTCTTAAAATGTACCACGTCATGACTGATTACATGAATGGAAAGTCTAGAAATGTAAAGGACCATACAAGAATCTTCCAGCTTTACTAGGACATTCCAGAGTGGTCAACTGTCACATTCAATGCCACTCTCACAAGTTCCTGAAGGGTCCATATTTATTACAAAAGGGGAATAAATATATCCTCTTCCAGAAGTCAACTACTTTTACTCTTGGGCAAGGACTCTAAACTCTGCTTCCTTTTGTTGAAAGGGCACAGACATGTCATTACTCCTCTGACCTTACAAGACAGAAGAAATCCAGAAGAAAAATCAACTTTCCAGCTGAAATCTTGAAGTTCGTATACAGAAAACTATTATGCATGTGTTCTTGCACTGTAATTTGATAGATAGTTTCTAATAAGTACTGATTTCTCTTTCAACATGGTTAGATCAGGAAATACTAGCCATGTAACATAATTGACAATCATGTGTCTGAAACCCAAATGTTGATCTTTCGATTGAGAGTTAAAGTCCAGTGAACATGTTGGGGAGAAAAAGGAATGATCAGAAGTAAAACTGGCAATAAAATAGAGTGGCACAAATTATATTTCAAGTTATATCTTGTAAATAAGGACACCTAATAATCATAGAAATAATAGATTTTCACGAAAAACAAAACAAAACAAAAAGTGAAAAACAGACCATCCAACTGGTATTTATAAGATATAATGGAAAGTAACATCAAGTTTATACAATAATCGTGATCTTAGAAGCTAATATGATTGCACACCCTTGGGAAAAGAAAAATGAGCATTGATGTTATGACCAAGAAAGCATTATTTGGGATTAAATGAGATTGTCAAAGCCCCTAAAACACTCCCTATATTACCCTGAATGTGGCAGTAAAAGGTAAGAGACACAATGGCTGAATTTTTACATGGAATAGCCTACTGTAGACCACTCAGAGGAGGAAAAACAAAACAGGAGGAGATTTGAGTGTTGCATAGCTAAATTCACACATACTTGTCTAGGACTTTCTGTGGAATCAGATCTGCTTAACGTATGGAGCCTCCCTTCTATTAATTAGTTAACATGGCTACCTAAGGAAACAGTGGACTGGGAAGGCAGGGTCTTGCTCTCCTGGTTGTCTATTTGAGTCTGCTTTGGATTGGTGTAATCTGGGTATTCTTCTCCCAAGAAACTGGGACCCACCTATAAAAGGAGCAGAACAGGAACTTTTTCATGCAACATTTATGAATTTCTCCTGATCTTAACTCCCCAAATCAGACCTCTTAAAATATCAAGGTACACAAAACTGGAATCTTCTGAATCATTATGTTCAGTCATTTACTCTTGCAACATGAATGTTTTCAGCATGTATGAGAAAGTAGGCACTCCATTAGTTGAGGGTAAAGGATGGTGTGGTCATAACCACTGGTATGATGCAGCAAAATAATATAGATATGACTTATAAGTACCTACTATATACAGACTAAAAGCGTTGTAAACATTAGATAAGCAGGAGATGTGCAGTAACACTTTAGAGGAAGTTATTACACTCCAATTTCACAGATAAGGAAACTGAGACAGAGAGAGAATAATTTATGATGGAGTGTGAATTTGAGTCACTGTCCTAAATCCCACTAAGCTGTTAAACATCACGTGTGGTACGTGCCATACTGTCTTTCTTAAAGACACACTACTCTAAATGCCAAAACACATATGGCTCCAAGTTTTTCAGATAACAAACATGGGACCTGTGGCACTTCTGAGGAAATCACATCTAACAGTCAGTGTTTAAACAGGGAAGCAGAGTTGCTTTCAATGCAAAGGAATAGGGGAATTATTAAATTAATTAGACCTTACATAATGGTGGGTGTTGCTGGAAGAACAAAGGTCTGGAAGGTGGCGTTACTGTTTCAGGAAAAAAGGCCCTATCCAGTCGTTCTAAAGCTCTGTGTTCATTTTGAGAAAGGGAAGCTCATGGAGAGATCTAAAAGAAGAGCCTCTAAGTAGATATGTTTCAGCGAGTCTAAAGGTAACTGTCAGGTTGCAGATAAAAAGAGCTGCTGGCAGCATAGAAAAAAGAGACAAGCTACAAGCCACCAGGTACTTCTTCATCCATCCGAGAGCAAAGACCTTCTAGAAATAATGGCTCATTCTTCACTCTTGCCTCCCAAATCTTGAGCAAATACTTCCTTGGTCAACTGTTACCTGAACTCCTAAGCATAATTCCCAGCTTAGCCAAGTTGGCAATAAGTACAGTTGGGACTTAGCAAGAGAGGACATGATGAGAGAATTCTCATATTGGCAAAGGTATAGAAACTGAAAAACACAGGTTGTTTGGGAAATGACATCGTTAAGTTTAGTTAAAACTTAGGATATTTGGAGGTGGTAGGAGAAATAGCTAAAAGCATGACTGTTGTTTGGTAACAATCAGAGAATTCTGAATCTCAGGCTAAGGTAACTGGATTTTATTTAGCAGCTAAAAGGGTGGCAGAAGAAAATTCAAATGGGAAGAGATAGAAAACATGAACAGACCAATAACCAGTGAAGAAATCGAATCCGTTATCAAAAATCTCCAACGAATAAAAGCCCAGGGCCAGATGGCTTCCCAGGGGAATTCTACCAGACATTTAAAGC